>NW_015177118.1:158422-159542 GCF_001447785.1 Gekko japonicus
GTCTGAAACTCCTCCTCCTTCAGCTGCCTGGTGCTTCGTCAGTGCAGCCAGTGTGGAGCTGGCTAGGGTGAAGGAGGAAGCACTCTGAGAAGACGGCAGGGAAACTTGTGCTGCGCCGGGGCAGACAGTGTGGAGCTGGCTAGGGTGAAGGAGGAAGCACTCTGAGAAGACGGCAGGGAAACCTTGAGCCATGGAGAGTTCCTTGGAGAAGGTCAGCACTGGCTCCGGCTGTTTTGAAGGGGCACAGGGGTGTCTGGTGCCAGCCTCGTGCGGGGGAGGGGGGCTCATGGCAAGGAATGATCCTGGGAGATCTTTAGCACCAGTTGCCTAATCCCTCTATAGCACAAAAAACAAAACAAAACACCCCCCCTCAGAAATAACCATGCTTGAAACTTTTCAGGCTCCATTGGGGGGGGGCAGAGGGAGTTACTTAAATTGCCTTTAATTAAATTAGCCAGTGCCCCCCGAGAAATTAAAATGCCCCCCAACTTAAATTTTTTTGGCTACGGGCCTGTGATGAAGGGAGGTTAAACTCTAGAAAAATTAGTGAAATTAAGTTTGATATAAGAAGGAAGGCGTGGGCTAAATAGGCATGGGAAGAATAGGCGGAGTGAGGAGGCAAAGAGAAACAGGAAGTTTAGGGGAGGGGCCATGACTCAGTGGCAGAGCATCTACTTGGTATGCAGAAGGTTCCAAGTTCAATCCCTAGCACCTCCAGGTAGTAAGAATAAAAATAATCTTTCAATTTATTGATCGCTCAATCCTTGCAGAGCTGCCGGCAGTTGGCACAGTACTGACGCTGATGGACCAATGGTCTAATCCAGTATAAGACAGATTCATCTGTTCATGTGCTCAAGGAGGCAGTGGCAGACCGAGAAGTATACGTGACCCAGAAGCAACCTAAGCTGTGGAGCCCTTCCAAAACTGCAAGCTAAGCTTGTCAGTAGGGTTGGCTGCCAGCAGGTAGAAATGGAGGTGCATACCAGCATCACACTGGTACACTGATGTTTTCACCAGAAGTGATATCATGCCATGTTCTAGGATTTGTTAAAAATAATAATAAAAAAATCCCTCTATGGCTTTACCATAGCGTTTTGCACATCATTATGATAGGCAGAGC
>NW_015177119.1:0-31919 GCF_001447785.1 Gekko japonicus
TCTCGACTAGAACACATATTGACCCAAGCTTCTCCAGTTAAAGGCTCTCAGGTAACATTTTTGGGAAAGACCTGCCTCTGCCTGAGACGAATAATAATAATGAAGTGCTATCAAATCACAACCGACTCATGGTGACCCATCGTGGGGTTTTCAAGGCAAGAGATGAGCAGAGATGGTTGGCCATTGCCTTTCTCTGCATAGCAACCGTGATCTTCTTTGGTGGTCTCCCATCCAAGTACTGACCATGGCTGACCCTGCTATGCTTCCAAACTCTAATGAGCTCAGGCTGGCCCAGGACAGATGTAAAATTTCTAGAAATTTTGAAGCCAAGCAGGAAAAGATATTGTTTTGGGAAATTGGTGGGGGGGAATGAAATATACGCAATACTTACTTTCCTATCAACTTCATTAACTGGTTTAAGAACATAAGATGCATAATTTAGAATATAAAGTTGTGCTATTAGAAATACGTAAAGGTGACAGACAAGGATGTATTTATCTCTCAGTCTCTTCAATCCGTATGTATTTTATTGTGTGTTTTATTGTATTTTGGATTCCGGCTTTGCCACTTGTGAACCGCCCTGAGCCTTTGGGAGGGCGGTATAGAAATCAAATAAATAAATAAATAAATAAAAATAATAATTAATAATAATAATAAATGCAGAACATATTCTAAAGAAAGCTGAGTTAGATCTAGATGAAGGTGGAGTGAAATTTGGTGGGAGGAACATTAACAATTTGAGATATGCAGATGACACCATATTGCTGGCAGTGAAGACTTGAAACAGCTCCGGTTGACGGTTAAAGTGGAAGGTGCCAAAGTGGGATTACAGGTGAACATCAAGAAGACAAAAGTAATGACTGCAGGGGAATTACACAGGTTTAAGGTTGATGATGGAGAAAGTGAAATTGTTCAAGATTCCCTGTTCCTTGGCTCCATCATCAACCAAAAGGGAGACTGCACCCAAGAAATCAGGAGGTGAGAGCCTGGGAAGGGCAGCGATGTAGGGGCTAGGAGAGATTTGTAAGCGTAAGGGTGTGTCACTGGCAACCAAGATCCAGTTAATTCATACTATAGTGTTCTCCATTAATATGTATGGATGTGAAAGTTGAACAATGAAGACAGCTGACAGGAAGAAAGTTGATTCATTTGAAACATAGTGTTGTCGGAGAGCACTACAGATACCATGGACCAGGCCCATAGCTACGGTGGGGCTATTCAGGGCTCTGCCTGCTTTCTTAAAGGGACAGCCCCACAAGATTTCCCTCAGGAACCCCCCCCCTTTTAAAAGACATTTCCCATGCCCACTCAGTACATGTTGGCTGTCTCCTTTTCTTTGGCAGCCCCCTTAAAAATTTGAAAGCCCCCCCAATAAAATCCTAGCGATGGGCCTCCCCTGGACCGCCAAAAAGATAAAGCAGCGGATTCTAGATCAAATCATGCCTGAATTCTTGCATTTCTTGTCTATCTTGAGTTTCTTTCTCAAATTCAGGTTTCTTGGTGATAGCTAGAAGCAGTTATCATGGCACGCGAGATAAACTTTGAAAGAGGCATGCCACAAGAGCAAGCCAGGACTTCTGAAAGAACATACACCTTTGTAAGTTAAGATTTATTTTAAATGATTGCTCATGCTGCTCTACCCATGCTCAAAGCAGCTTACACTCCGCGCCAGAACAAGCACACACACAAAACAATCATTTAAACATACAAAACCATGAAGCTAATGAAAGCAACCTCAACAGCCACCGAACACAGTCATAGCATCGACAAACGAGTCAGCTGTCAAATGTCATCTGGAATGGCTGGGTTTTATATCCCTTGAAGAAAGCAGAGAGGGAAAGCGGGCCGCTCATTCCATAGTCTCAGGGCAATTGCAGTAACTGCCCTGATCCTTGCAAGTGGATGCGCTCACTGTGTGTGACTAAGGCATGCAGAACAGAGCCTGAGGTACGCAGACAAGCATGTGGGGGAGAGGTTTATGAGCTCTGCAAGAGGTCACTTGCATGTCATTCAAAGAGAAACTAAGAGCAGAGAGAGAAATTTTGCAGGGTTCTAATTCACAATGGCTCTTTCCTGCTTCTATTAACCATCCTCACAAGTGTGCTTTTAAAATGAGAAACAAGACATCCAGAATGGCAGTTTTTCTCAGAAGGGGTGACCCTATTCTCATTCCAAGAACCTTCACCTTGCGCTCGAGTCCAGCCCGCCAACTTCTTTTGGTGCTGGCGCGACATGAAAGGGTTGCAAACTTTCTGGTGCTCAGATGGCACTGAACTCTTGGTCACTGTCCAGAGCATTGCTTGGCTCCCCTTTTGCTCTCGAAGCCTTACAAACTGTTGTTTCTAAGTGGCAGATCTGCTTCCCTGCTAAATTTGGGCCACGGTCACACGAGAGGTTTTGGGCCGGGAGAGGGACGGATCGGGGGCGCAGCAAACGGGCGCGATCCCACCGCAACATCTGGGAAGCATTGCGCACCCCTCCCCGATCCAGCCCTTCCGCCCAAAATGCCGCAGCAAAAATAAACCACCTACTGAGGTGGTTCTTCCGGCAAGGCCGCATCAAGGCCGGCCGTGGGATCGCCGGTGCTTCCTTCTGCCTTCGTATCCCTGGCTCCTGGCCGAACTGCGCATGCTCACACATGCACAGTTCGGCAGCCTCTCCCTCCTGACCCATCTGATTGTGCTGGGGAGCAACGGCGCCGCGGCTCAGGGGATCCGTGGGATCCCGCCGCGGCGTCTCTATTTTGGTGTGGCTCTGATTAGCCGCACTTTGCCCGTTTTTTATTCTGCCATGTGGCAGGGACCTTGGTTACTTTGTGGTTCCCATTCTAAACACCCCCCTCCCCCACCTTTATTAGTTACAAATGTGATTGTGGAAATTCAATATTGATTTAAAACCAAACATTGTTTTACACTGTGGAATCCGCCCTGAGTCTCTGTGAGAAAGGCGGGCTATAAACAAACAATCAAATGCTGGCCTCTTGAGTGGAGCTGCGAGGGAGGAGCCTGGGCGAATCATACCCAGATTCTTTTGCAGGCTCCGGGCTGCAAAAATCGGGAAAGTTGGGGCAGAGCCAGAATCTGGTAGCCGGGTCTGGAAGAATCTGGTTTTACGGACTGCCGAGCTGGTTGACTGCCAGAACAAAATTTGACTGATGTGACCAAACATATATTGGCAAGTGGCAGCCATGAAGCTTACAATTCCTGGAAGAGGAGATATGTGTGTATGCACAAATTTTAGTTTGGTGTAGTGGTTAAGTGCACGGACTCTAATCTGGGAGAACCAGGTTTGATTCCCCACTCCTCCACTTGCACCTGCTGGATGACCTTGGGCAAGCCATAGTTCTGGCACAGCTGTTCTTGAAAAAGAGCAGTTTCTGTCAGAGCTCTCTCAGCCCCACCTACCTCACAGGGTGTCTGTGGTGGGGAGGGGAAGGGAAAGGAGTTTGCAAGCCACTCTGAGACTCCCTTGGGTAGTGAAGGGCAGGGTATAAGTCCAATCTCTTCTTCTTCTTAAGTTCCAGGTGTGGGACAAAAATTAAATGGGGAAAGTGATGGGGCAGAAACAGAAAGGAGTCCTTCAGACTTGTTGGAGGAGCAATTGTCAGTTTTCTGTCTGCTCCATGGTAAGGAAATATGTCATGTTCTGAAGGATGAGGATATTTAAAGGCGTCCAACAAAGGAAGCAAACTGGGTACACACTGCATCTTGGGTAGTTCCAGATCGGCAGACCATCCCATGCTACAGACTCTTTTGCTTCTGAACTTCGAGATTTTTCCCCGAGTTCCACCCTAATCAACTTTGGCTCCTACGCCCCTGGCTGCATCTTCTAGCCCACCCAAGTGGCCTGAATGACTGAAGTCCAAATCGATCCTAATAATTAATTGAGACTGACATACAGCTGACCTATAGACTTGCTCACTGGCTAGCTGAACTGCATCCTGGGATGCTATCCTGAGATGCCTTGTCCCAAAGGAGGGTAACATCCTGGTAAGAGAGCAGTGGGACTCTCTCTGGAGCACTTTCCTTCAACTGGTTATTTATGGAGCAGAATCTACTAATCATTTATCATAAATCTCTTTGCTGGGGCCATGTTTTTATTAGCTGAGGCAAATTCCCCCCCCCCCGAATCAAAACCAGAGTTACAAACACCAGTCTTAACCTTGGAACCATATCAGGTAGACCATGAATAAACGGGAATTACCCACCCTCAGAAGAGTCTACCCCTTGTGTTTCTGCATGAGTCACCTTTCTGAACATATTTGAAAGATGTAACACATGCAGAGATTCAACGTGCAGTCTGCTTTTAGGGAGGGGGTAATGTTGAGTCTAGAGTCAGGAATGACTCTAGACCAGACGTACAGAATCACCCATCCCTAGTAGAAGGTGACTGGAAACAAACAATGTCAGAGCACTGAAGTATACAGAGACACAACCCGATCTGTGAGAGTGGTATGTGGGCTCCCAGCGGCCTTACACTATTAACCACTTGCACAATGTTATTGCTTCTCTCCTGGCACACAGTTTTGCAACTGTAAAATCCTTAGCGTCATCCAGGGGCAACCTGGGATGTTAGAAAAGTCTTGCAGCGAGACAAAGCAAGCTGCCCCCTGAAGGGCTGGCTGAGGCACAGATGTCACTTGGCTCACACCCAGGCACGGTGACAATAATGAAGAAGAAAGAAGAGAGGGAGTTGGAAACGAATTGGATTTATTCCCCTCCCTTCTCTCAGAGTGGCTTACAATCTCCTTTCCCTTCCCCTCCCCTCCCCGCAACAGACACCCTGTTAGGTAGGTGGGGCTGAGAGAGCTCTTTCGAGGACTGCTCTTGAGAGAACAGCTCTGAAAGAACTTCTGACCCAAGGTCACACCAGCAGCTGCATCTGAAGGCATGGGGAATCAAACCTGGTTCTCCCAGATTAGAGTTCACCGCTCTTCTTAACCACTACACCAAACAATGAGTACAGGCTTGGGCTGGCCCGCTGCCACTGTTGCCAAGCCTAAATTCAAACCAAGTGACCCCTGTGACACTGCCCAGCCCCATAGCGGGAACCACTTGGCTCAGCCTGCTGTCAACGCCCCTTCGGGACAGCACCCCCTCCAGGAATGGTCCTGGTACATTAAAGGGCCAATCCACTGCAATTTAGTCCAATCCCAAAGTTTTCGGGATTTCATAGGAAGTCCAGATTAGCTGGTCATATTCTACCACTCCATATATTTCCTATCATGATATCAAAAGGACAAAAACGGGAAGGGTCTGGAAGTACGTTTTCTCTTAATTAATTATCATATGGCAGTGGATGTAGTGTAGCCACTGAAGATTGTCTGGAAGCCTGAAACTCTACCTCTTTTTGTGGCCAGCTAGGTTTGGCCTGAGAACTGTGACTGACCCAAGGTCACCCAGCCGGCTCCAAGTAGAGGAGTGGGGAATTTAACCCGGTTCTCCAGATTCAGATTAGAGCCCGCTGCCCTTAACCACTACACCAAACTGGCTCTCTCTTAGATGATTTTACTGCACATTAATCCAGCGGTCCAGCCTGGCTTGGTTGCTGTGGGAAACTGCAAGTCACTCAATTTTGATGTGAGCCTTTCTTGGCGGACCTTGATTAGCAAACAGAATCCTTGGCTGGGCTTTTTAATTAGCTGCTGTTTTGATTTCTACATGGCATTCATTTCCTGGCTTGGATTTGCTGCCATCCAATTGGCTATTTTAAGCTTTTGTTTTGAGAATGAGAGGTAGGGAAAAGAATTGGTTTTCTGCAGGCAGCTGCTGGCTGCCAAAGTCAAAGCAAGGCAATGGATACGCTGGAGACAGAGATTAATTATTGTTATAATTACAATCAGGAATCAGCTTTCGTAGCTATTGGCTTGAAAAGCTGGAGAAGGCAAAGGATGGCCCATATTCGTTATTACTGTTGTTTTTAGAAATTGTTATCAAAAAGAGGGAGTTTAAAAAAATGAAACAAACAAATAAGTAAATTAAATAATAGTACTACAAACGGCAGCCATATTCACTCACTTTGCTGCCAGTGCCAGCTAATCTCAGATATTTGGACTGGGCAGGGAGTAGTTAGCCAGCCTTTTGTTATCATTTTGTGGGACCAGCAGACACAGCTAAAGAGCCATCTCTCTGGTCAAGAAACTTTTTATTTACCAAGATCCAGGGCAAAGCACCACCTTGTGCAATCAGCCACAAAACACTTACCTTATTCCTGCTTGTGTTTTGGAACTAGCTCCTCCAATACCCTTTAAATGGAAGGAGAAAAAAACAAAACAGCAGCTGGCTAGTCCTGAAGGCAGTGTAAATCTTGCTCAATACCCACTGCTGCCAAACTGTTGTAAAGCAGCCAGAAAACATACTCTGAGAAGTCCGACAGTACACAACCGTTGGTTGAGCAAATGCACTCCCAGCACAAGCCCAGAGAATCCTGCCTCCAAAGATGAGCTTTAAAGTGGCAGCATTTGTTGAGCCATCTTGTTGAGTTGATGCCCATAAAGATTTTGATCCCCTCATTTAATTCAAATATGAGAATGACTTGTGAACTGTCCCGGGAAGAAGAAACTTGTAAAACAGACAGGGAGAGCCACCGTCAGGGCTGGTGCTACTGGAATTTCTATTTAAAAGACTCCGATTGTCAAACATTGTCAGGATCTTTTAAGGCAGTGGCTTTCGAGCCATGTTTAAGGGCTCCTCCAAAGCTTGGCAAGGGGCTCGTTAAACCATCAGTCATGGTGGAAAAGCTTCCTAGGAAAAACAAGTGCGCCCAGATTGGGAATGCTAGGTACTGTTTTAAGGCAAAGACTCCAGTGGGGCGACGGTGCATCCTAATAGACCTCACTAGTGCCCACTGCAAACTGTGTACGGTTGCCCTATGGCTCAGTTGTCTCGGGTTTGTCTAGATTCTCCCGGAGCCCACTTGCACCACTATCTGGCTCGAACTGCCAGTTTTCATTTTTTTTTAAAGGCAAGTATTGATGCAGCCCTTATGGATGGCAGAGCTTGGAGGCAAAATGTACAGGGAGTGTTCCGCCCAGTCTTTTTGTGAGAATGGGGGTGCTCCCCCATTCTGCTGTTGCAGCCAATGAAGGGAAGTCAAAGCTGCGGCTGACACGTGTGCCACATTTCTCAGAGAAAACACAAACAAATCCTGGTACGAGCCAACAGGTCAAAAGCAGTGTTCCCTCTGAGCTGAGTTAGTGTGAGCTAGCTCACAGTTTTCTAGCCTCTGGCTCACAGATTTTTGTCTTAGCTCAGGAAGGAGGGCTCCAGTCCAGAGCAAACTAATTTACGAAGTGGCCAAATGGCCTGCCTGCTCACAACTTTAATGCTGGTAGCTCACAAAGTAGAATTTTTGCTCATAGGACTCCGCAGCTTAGAGGGAGCATTGTTGCTTCCTTTGATCATTCCCTGACCCTTTGCAGCAATTGCTGGGAGCGGACCCTGTAACAAGTCGTAGACAAGGCACCAAGCAGTGTGTTTGGCTTGCATCCTACGCAGCCAATTTGCCTAAAGTGCACAACCAGGTGGCTTGGGGGTTAGAAGAAGTACATCCCTGGTGACCCTAGAATGAAGCATGCAAGATCTAGAACTTCCTGCAAATGCAATAGGGTTCTGTAATATGTACAGCGCACCTGGAAGATTAAAAAAACACACACACTTATGGGAGACTGAACTGGATGGCTTGAAAACCACAGTCCTAACAGTCTGAGTTTACGCATGCACCTAGAAGTCCCACTGAACTCAGAGGGGCTCCTTGTCAAGTAAATGTGTGCAGGACTACGACCTCAACATACTGCAAAGACATCAGGGCTTCGGATTCGCTCATGGGGGCAGGGACAGATTCTTGCTGAAAGCATGGCAGAGGATGTCTGGTTAATAAGTTGGCAGCCCTCCAAAAACAAACACAAAGCAACATGGCCTGCTCCCAACAAGTTGGCTCTGCTCACAAAAATGGTCTGTAAGACACCATATGGTGTTAGCCACATACATTTTAGCACCTAAAGAAAAACATCCTACTGGTGATACCAACACATCGCCCCCTGCATGGGGCGGGAGGTCAGATCGTTAAGGTATGGCGGTTGGAAGCAGGAAACTGGAGGCAGTCCAGCACACGTTGCTCCACCCGTGGCCCAGTTAACTGGTGTCCTTTCAAGGCGCAATTCGGTCCCACTGCAGACACAAACCAGCTCTCCGGCTCTCCAGATGTTTCCAAGGTAGCTCTTCCTTGTATTTATCACCCACTGATGCTTTAAAAGCTCCGATATGCATTCTCACAATGAGGGTTCTGCAATGCACTTGAGGAAAAGGGTACCGTCTTTTAAGTAAGTATATTTCATCGACTGCAGTTTGGCCAATGAGAGGAATCGGGGACAGCCGCTGGCCTCGTTCATATCGGTCACAGGCCTCTGGGACGATGCAGCGGTTGGATCTGTGTAAAAAGTGTTCATCAGATGGTCTCCGTTGTTCTGGTCGAGCAACATGAAGGTGATCTGCGAGACAGCAGAGGGGAGGGAAATAAGATTTCCGTGGAACACAAATGGAACACTCATGAAGCTGCCTTATCCAGAATCAGGTCCCAGGTGCATCAGGGACGGGTCATTATTGTCTACTCAAGACAGCTCTCCAAGGTCTCAGGCTGAGGTCTTTCATGTCACCTACAACCTGATCCTTACTGGAGATGCCGGGGATTGAACCTGGGACCTTCTGCATGGCAAGTATATACTCCATCACTTAGCCACAAGCCTGTCCCAAATTTTGTTATCAGGACCACAGACAACTCTGTGCTTAATGATACAATATTTCTCAACCAAAGATAATATCCGTAAGATCCAGGCCAAAACACTGAATTCGTAAAGCGAAATAAACCCTGATATGCGCAGTTCGATTGGGGGCGCAAGACGTTCCTCAATAAAGGGAAGGATTCGAGCTACTGGGCTGAGACTGACAAACACTCTGCCACTGCTGAACATATCAACGAGACACAACAAAGCGAATTCAAACGGCAAATAATACTTTTTTTTTTTTTTTTTTTAAAGGTCATGTATCTTTAATAAGTGAATGCACTGCAACGGCAGGTGCTGCTCTGACAAGCAAAACCAGGATTTTCCCACATCTGAAGGTCAGCAGATAGCAAAACAAGAGAGATGGAGCAGGCTTCATGAGCAAAACATTTTAGAGCTAAATAAAACATTTCCCTGGAGAGTAGCAAAACACAGATACAGAATTCTGTGCGAAGTGGTCATTCCGGCCACAGACTTACGATCCAGCCAGAACGAAGCAGACTCAGAAGATCCAGGATTATCTTGACCAGCCATCGGCGGCAGGGCAGGTCGAGAACTTTGCCAGCCAGCTCTGCTACCTGATCCCATATATGACCCTTATGCCTACGACCTTCTGTGTGCCAAGCATGAGCTTTGCCACTGAATTGTTGGCCAGCATAGGAAGCTGATTTCTACAGAAGCAGTGGGTCCACTCTGGGTCACAGCCCCTTCCTCAAAACCTCATTTTGAGCAGTATCTAGATTCAGGTGGGTAGCTGTGCACATGAAGGCTTATACCTTGAATAAAACTTTGTTGGTCTTAAAGGCACCAGTGGACTCAAGCTCCGTCCTGCTGCTTCAGACCAATACGGCTACCCACCTGAATCTAGATACTTATATGCCTCACAAAAATGAAAGAAGCAGAATTACCAGACCAGTAAAGGACATGGAACTTGATTGGAATAATTTGTGCAGATCGTGGGAGACCATTTGTCTTAGTGCAGAATCTGAATGCACTTCCCACCACTCCAGCTCCCCCCCCTTTAAAGCTGTGCTCTGACAACATAAGGGCAGACTACAAGAGCTGCGGGGTTTGGAAATAACACACACACAGAGAGGAGCAGCCCCTTTACCTTGTGCACGAAAGGCCACTGGAGGAGCGTGTCGTATTCCCCTTTAAGGAGCACCAGGAAGACGGACACGTGAGTCCCTTTGCCCCTTCCCTCGCCATTCAGATACAGCCTCATGCAGAGTTTGTAACCGTATCGCGACGTGTAGAAGGCTGAAAACAGGAAGGCAGATGGTCAAAATTCAGGCTTTACATTCAGACTCGGGCATTTACCAATCAGGACAGTGCCACAATTAATTCACTGTGATTCGTGAAGTTTGTTTATTCACATCATTTATACTCTGCCTTTCTATGCAATGAAGACCCAATACAGTTTACACAGCTCTCACAACAACCCTTTGAGGTAGGTCAGGCTGAGAGTGTGTGGCTGGCCCAAGGTCACCCAGCAAAGTTTCGTGGTAGAGTGGAGATTCGAAACCTGAGCCTCCCGGATTCTCATCTGACACTCTAACCACTACACCACAAAACCATTTCTCTGCTGTGCTTAACAGCCATTGATATCAGATCCTGCTGGTCCAGCATCCTACAGTGGGTAGCCAGATCCGTCTGGGAAGCCCACAAGCAGGGGAACAGACCTGCTCTGCTGCTGGGCCCCAGTAATCTGGTATTCAGAGATACACTGCCTCTGTGTGTGGAGGTTCCGTCCTTCCTTTTTATGGTTAGTGACTACCAACAGACTTGCTTATCAGGAATCTATTTATAAGGAGAGAAATGCTGGATCAGGCCACTGAGACCAGCATCTTGTCTCTCCCAGAGGCCAACTGGGTGCCCGTGGGAAAGTCCAACTGCAGGGCAAATAAGGCGACAATGCTTCCCTCTGTCCTTTGTACCCCAACAACCAGCACAAGCCCTTTGAGAAACACTGGCTGCTTTTGATGAAACCTGATTTCACCACCTTGCCCCGACCCCTTATTGTAGTTTTATCCTGCCCTCCTTCAGGCAGTCTAGGACAGTATATATATTTCCTTTCTCCTCCATTTTATCCTCATAACGACCCTGTGAAGTAGAATCATAGAGTTAGAAGGGACCTCCGGGGTCATCTAGTCCAACCCCCTGCACAATGTAGGAAATTCACAAATACCTCCTTCCCCACACCCCCAGTAACCCCTGTTCCACACCCAGAAGATGACAAAAAAAACCTCATGGATCCCCAGACAAACTGGGCTGGAGGAAAACTGCTTCCTGACCCCGAAGTGGCGACCAGCATTTCCCTGGGCGTGTACGAAAGGGCCACGAGAACTAAGCACTGAGGCAACCCTTCCTGCCCTCCCTCTCATGATCTGCCCAAGTTCACAGAATCAGCATTGCTGTCCAATGGCCATCTAGCTTCTGTTTGAAAACCTCCAAAGAAGGAGAGCCCACCACCTCCCGAGGAAACCTGTTCCACTGAGGAACTGCTCTGTCGGGACGGTAGGGGAAGAGGAGGAAGAGGAGAAGAAGCAGAAGAAGAGGAGGAGGAGGAGACTGGATTTATACCCCGCCCTTCACTACCCAAGGGGGTCTCAGAGCAGCTTACAAATTTCTTTCCCTTCCCCTCCCCACAACAGACACCCTGTGAGGTAGGTGGAGCTGAGAGAGCTCTGACAGAAACTGCTCTTTTTCAAGAACAGCTGTGCCAGAACTATGGCTTGCCTAAGGTCATCCAGCAGGTGCAAGTGGAGGAGTGGGAAATCAAACCCGGTTCTCCCAGATTACAGTCCGCACACTTAACCACTACACCAAACTGGCTCTCACAGGCTAAAAAAGTGTGACTGGCCTAGGGTCATCTGGAGATTTTCATATGAGTGGGGTTTGAATCCAGGTCTCCCCAGCCCCCACCTCTATCAACTACAGCACACACCGGTGTTCCCTTGGGACAGACGCTTACCAGGAGACTGTAAACTGCACACTTTCCCGCTCACTGCTTCATAGCACTTCTGGTGAACATCTTTGATCTTCCACAGAAAAATGCCGTTGTATGTTGCTTCCGTGGACAGCAGGAGTTTCTGCTGGAGCCTGCCTAGAGTCACCTCCTTCTGTGCCAGGCATCGCTGGAGGTCGGCAAGCTTGGGAAAGAAAAGGGGAACCATTTCATTGTGCTTCCGGGTGGGAAACTCGCCTGACGACTGCCTGCAAACACTCGATAAAGAACAAGTAGAACGAGAGCCCAGTGTGGCCCCTTAAAGACGGGACAACGCTGATTCCAGCATTAAGTCAGCTCACCACCACATGCACTGGAGTGTGTACGAGACCAGCGTGTGCATCGGAAGAAGTGAGCCAAGACTCACAAAAGCTTACACTGGAATTAATTCTTATAGTCTAAGATGCCTTATTAATTCTTATAGTCTAATTCTTAGAGTCTAAGCTGTGGTGGCTTAAGTGGTTAAGACGCTGAACTGCAGGCTGTGGAAGGTCGGTAGTTCAGCAGTTCGAGACCCGGGTGCCGTATGACGGAGTGAGCTCTCGTATCTAGTTCCAGCTCCTGCCAACCTAGCAGTTCGAAAGCAAGAAATTGCAAGTAGATAAATAGGTACCACTTCAGTGGGAAGGCAACAGCGTTCCGTGCGCCTCGGCCACATGACCACGGAAACGTCATCGGACAGCGCTGGCTCTTCGGCTTTGATACAGAGATGAGCACCGCAACCCTAGAGTCGGACTCGACTGGCTTTCGAGCAAGGGAACCTTTACCTTTAAGATGCCACTAGATCCCTCCTTTATTTTGCTCCTCCAGACTTGCACAGCTTCCCATCTGGAATTATCAGCGGAGACAGTAAACAGGGATGGTGGGAGAAGCAGGCTCCGGGTTTCTGAAGTCCTGGTTCCCTACCTCTTAGAAGGACCATGCAAAAACCCCACTCATTAGTGAGATGTCAGCAGAGCCTACATCATTTCAGAGGCCACCCTAACGCCATTGACTTCAGCAGGTCTCCAACATGAAATTAAAAATGATGAAAGTCACCCTGACCTGGATAGCCCAGGCAAGCCCGACCTTATCCAATCTCAGAAGCTAAGCAGGGCCGACTCTGGCAAGTACCTGGATGGGAGACCTCCAAGGAATACCTGGGCCGTGACACAGAGGCAGGCAATAGCAAGGCACCTCTCTGAATGTCCCTTGCCTCCAAGCCCCACTAGGGGTCACCAGAAGTCAGCCACCACTTCCAGGCACACACAAGCATGCATGCACACGGAGAATACCAACAGAAAAAGAAAAAAGGAAAGAAAACCTGGAACCTCTGGAACACAAAGCAGATGCTCCCCCCCTGGGCTAAGGCCGCTCGCCAGGCGTTTGCTCACATTTACCTTCAGTTCCAAGCCACGGATGGTATCCTGGTCAAGGCCTCTTTGACCCCGGAAGGCCGCTATCTTCTGGCGCGAGGCGTCCATCTCTTTGCTGAGCACAGAAACAATGTTTTCAAACACGCGCAGCTTGCTGTCCAACAAAGGAACCACCCTTCCCCTCAGCAGCGCCTGCCAGCTCGATTCGCCCTCGTACAGAGGCAGCCCAGGGGAAGAGTCCGTGTCCAAGGCTGCTGTGAGCTGCAAGCTCCGGAAGATCCCATTCAGGGCCTTCGCTGCCTGTAGGCAGGAGTCAGCCCCGCCGCCCGCAGGGTGCAGATTCCCCTTCAGTTGCTTTGCATGCTGGAGCAGCAGAGCCAAGTGCATCCCCGCGGCGCTCTTCTCGTGCTCCTGTCTCTCTTTCCGGTTTCCCTGTTAGGGAGAAGCAGGGCAGTCGTCAGCCAGCGGTTGGCATGGGAGGGGTACCCACTGAGGCCCACAGAGGGGGCCCAGGCCTGGCTGGAGGTGCTGAGCCAAGCTCCCGTTTCTTAACGGAGGCAGTGAAGGAGGCCCTTTCGGCGCTCTCCTATGTTCACCGCGGTGTCCTCCAAGCAATTAAATCAAATGCACTAAAATCGAATTCAACTTTCTTTTAAATCCAGGGTTTCTCCCCATTCTGTATCACATTCCCTCCCTTCGGTGGTCAGCCCGATTTCAGCCTGCTGTTGTCCCAGGTTATTTGGCTGCTGCTGTTTTGCCGTGGACTTAATTTGCCTCAACTTGAACACTGAGAAAACCCAGAGTGGCAGGCAAATGCGGAAAGGACCGGAAGCAGAGCCGCAAGAGAGCCGGGTTGGGCTTCCTCCTCTAGGCGTCCCTCCAGACTGGCCAGGGGCTCCCGCCGTTTTACAGAGCCCTCTAGGGCAACCTTCCATTTCCTGGCGGGAGAATCCCTAGAAGGACCTGAGCCCTGACTCTTTCGAGTTCCTTTTCAGCGTGCCAGCACTGGCTGGGTAAAAAGGGGGGGGGCAAGAAGGGTTCGCTCCCCTCAAGCATAATTGCAGGAGCAAAGGAGGAAGCGAGTTTACTTTTTATTTTATGTATTTATTCTGAGATTTTTTATTCTGCCCTCCCGAAAGCGAGCTCAGGGCACATCACGAGAAACGGAGTCCAAGACTCGTTACTTAAAATTCACATTAATTTTTTTTAAAAAATAATAAACAATAAAAGTCACACAGGGAGTGACAGTTTCATACAAATCTGTTAGAGCCACAAGATGAAACCAAACGGGCCCTTACAGCAGATACAGCAGATTGGGGACTAATGCAGGGAGGTCGACAAAGGCAGACGCCCGTGGCCTCTCCCAAAGGCCTGGCGGAACAGCTCCGTTTTACAGGCCCTGCGGAACAACAGAAGGTTCCACAGGGCCCTGATCTCCAGTGGGAGCTAATTCCACCAGCCTGGAGCCAGAGCGGGGAAAGCCCTGGCCCTGGTTGAGGTTAAGCGGACGTCTTTTGGCCCAGGGGTAACCAGTACGTGTTGGTCCTGGGAGTGCAAGGCTCTTTGGGGCATATACAGGAAGAGGTGGTCCTTCAGATAGGTCGGTCCCAGGCCGGTATGTCGGTCCCAGATATATTGGTCCCAGGGGGTACACGTCCGAGGAAAGGGAGCTGTGACCTGGTTTGTGGACACTCTGTGCTGAAGGGCCCATCAAACCTGACAGACAGCCAGGGGGTGGACTGGCCATTAAGGCCACTGGGAAAAATCTCAAGGGGGCCGAGGAGCCCCAACGGAGCCCCACCCCCAACGGAGAGCAGCCCTCATTCTACACAAGGTGGGTGGCTGCTGCCACTGCTCCTGCAAGCTGCCAGCCCCTGCCCTCTGCGGGGTGGATGGCAAACGCTGCTGCCACTGTTGCCATCTGGGGCAGGGAAGGAGGCACCCAGCCCAGCTAAGCACAACGCAGGGAGGGGAAGGAGGCACCTGGCCGAGGGTGGTGGGCCCGGGAGGCTTTTTCCAAGGGTTGTTTCTTCCCTCCCATCTGCCCCTGCAGCAGGCCCTGCCATCGATGTGAACAAGCCTCAAAGCCCCGCTCGTTTTTGACTCATGCCTGACTGCAGGGCTATTTTAGCAAAACAGCGTTTTCAAACGGCCGATTGCTGAAGCACACTTTTTAAAAAAAATATTAAAATCAGAGGCATGTGGTCACTCTTGCACCTACAAAAGTTTCCGTTTACGCTGGATGAGTCTAATAATTACTAATCCATAGAGAAACCGGCTTTTCTCTTTCTGCATGACTGTCTGTTCTGGGTGTGCCTCCTGCTTGGAAGGACAAATGACACATGCAGGGATGCAGTGGGCAGCCTCCTGTAAGAAAGCAAGGATTTCTTCTGTATTGTTCCTCCACACATGAGGGCAGAGGTGAAGGAGCCCCCCCCCCCCCCCAGTGAAGGCAGACTGGCAGGAAGCTCAGACCCGCAACTCTTGGCTATGCAGGGGTTGGTAACGGCCACGGCAGACAGAGCTGAGCTCGAATGGATTGCTCGTCTAAGGCCAGCTTCATATGTTTACATGCAAGCTGTCTGCAGGTGTCTGGGCTGGATTAATTTATACACCCGGAGACGCTCTCCTTCCCCCATTTCTCTACTATTTTAGCGTCTTTATTTCAAGCTCTATTTTGTTTGCACATTTGTGGTGGCACTGTTATGCAAACCAGGGATAGGATAGTTGACATCGAAAGGGGAAATCAAGAAAAACGAGCGCTTTCACTGAAATCAAAAGCTGGGTATCTAGTCCTCATAGCTGCTCTCAGAAACTCAAGAGCTGGAACCCGTTCTCTACTGTGCTTGTTTTGTTTTGGTTTTTTGCCAATGCGAGGAAAAGGGCAGAATTTGACAGTTAATTGATATTTCTATTTGGGGGCCTGCTGGTGCCCTCGACCTCTGATTCCATGTTTGGTGTAGTGGTTAGGTTTGGAGTAGTAGTTAGGAGCATGGACTCTTAATC
The DNA here is from genome assembly GCF_001447785.1 of Gekko japonicus. Lineage (NCBI taxonomy): Eukaryota > Metazoa > Chordata > Lepidosauria > Squamata > Gekkonidae > Gekko > Gekko japonicus. Next base: position 16,148 of record NW_015177119.1, read on the forward strand.
TGGGTGAACCGGGTTTGATTCCCCACTCCTCTACATGCAGCTGCTGGTGTGACCTTGGGTCAGTCACATGTTATTTCAGAGCTGTTCTCTCAAAAGCAGTCCTCAAAAGAGCACTCTCAGTCCCACCTACCTCACAGGGTGTCTGTTGTGGGGAGGGGAAGGGAAAGACGATGGCAAGCTGCTCTGAGACTCCTTCGGGTAGTGAAAGGCAGGGTATAAATCCAGTCTCTTCTTCTCTTCATGTAACCTAACTGCTGATGGTATAAAACATGCTATCAGCTGAAGAGTTCAGAGAGGAGAGGCCCTGGTGGCTTCAGTGCCTGTGCAACTAACCTCGATTAACCACATCATGTGCAAATTCAATGTGGTGCAAGACTGCTGTGACAGGTTTACCCACAACAATCCAATTCTGCTCTTTAAAGGGGTTTGACTTTCTTCGGGGGGGGGGCTAGCTTTTAAGTGGGGGATCATGCTGAGATCTTATACCTTAACCCTTCCTCACCTTCTTAAAAGTCACAAACCTGGCTTGTCGGCAATGCTCTCCAGAATGTATGGAAACTGATTGTTCCTTTTCTGTACCCCCCCATTCCTGCACACCCATTCACAGAAGTCTGGTCAGCCATTATACTCACCCTGAACGGGCAGCCGATCCTGGAAAACCGACAGTCATCCTCATCAGTGGAAGCCGCTGAAAGAGTCTGTTTACGAGATCGTCAGCAAAAGAATGGAAACAATGTCCAGATGTAAGGCAATCCAGTAAGCCAGATCTTTTTCCATAGCACACAGTTGCGACATTAACGGGGTTTCTTCCAGCTCAAGGGATGGAGCTCGTGTGAAATTGCCAAACTTGGGAGTTTCTAACACAAGAGCTCAGCTGGATCAGACCAAAGGTCTATCTTGCCCAGAACCTTGTTTCTGGCAGTGGCCAACCAAATGTCCCCAAAATGGTCCCTTTGCTATTCGGCCCCTAGAAGAAGACTGCCCCATGAACAGCAAAGCTTCTAGCTGTCTTGGCAGGCCTGTCTCCCACAAATCTGTCTAATCCATGGGCGGGAGAAGCCATTTTGAACTTGGCAGCCACCCCCAGATAAGCCGTAGCAGGACACAAGAACACAACCCCCACAAGGGGGTCCATCTAGTCCAGCATTCTTTCTCCCATGGTGGCTGGCTAAATGCTTCCAGGAAGCCAGTTAGCAGAACCAAAAGGCAACTCCCCTCCCATTCTCTTATCCCCCAGTAGCTGGGATTAGCACTGTCTCTGACCCTGGTTTCATTTAACGGACACAGACAACAGCCATTGACGGCCCTTCCCACTTGAATTTGTCCAGCCCCCTTTTAAAGCCAGTGACCATCACAACACCCTTGGCTGCAAATTCTTCTCTTAGAGTATACTTTCAGTGGATTTTTAAAACTCGGGGCCTTGGGGATCCAGGTTGCTACCTTTTCTACTGACCCCGCTCCAGTGCCGGTAAAGCATCTTGACACAGAGATATTTCCAGGTGTGAAGCGGAAAGCCTGCCTCGCTGAATGTCTTTGTGTTAGGAGCAGAGTCGGTGAAAATGTCAGTCACACTTATAAAGTCAGCTCATTGGTTCATCTGGCTCAGTATGGTCCAGGGTCCTCAGGTGCAGAAAGGTCTATTCCAGCACCTGCACTAGAGAACCTGTAACTGGGGACGCCAGGGATAGAACCTGGGACCTTCTGCATGCCAAGCAGAGGCTCCACTACTCAGTCCCACTGCAAGCTTCCAGGGGGACAGTGTGATTCATTCCCCATCATTTCTCTACCTTCACAACTGCTGATAAGTCAGCAATGTTATAAAGAGGTCGCCTTTCACCTCTGGACACGGTGAAAAGGCCCATCCATCAGACTGCCTATGGATTTCTTGGTGGTGATTGCTGGAAGGCTGCTCCTGAGACATGGAGATTAGGAGCCCAAAGTCAGCTGGCCACCCTCCCACCAATCCAGGATCGTGTGCACTGGCCATATCTCAGCAAACCTCAGCCTGGGGGTTGACCCCTCCCCCATCCTAATAGCCGAGTTATCAGACTCTCCCAAATGTTCCTGAAGCAATCCATGCAGGGAAGGGCACGGATCACACACTCTGCACACAGTCGCTCCAAGTAGCAAGGCCTGCATGATTCTAAGGGAGGCAGCGTCTGCTGATTGTAACTGCAGGCCACCTGCAGTCTTTACAGCAGTGGATCCATACAAGGAAAAGACATGGGAGAATTTCCCAGCTGAATAAAAGTTTCAGGGAACTAGAAGGAAACATTTCTGAGTGCATCCTCCTCCACATGCCAACAAGCTCACTTTTTTTCTCTCCCACCCCTCGGGAAAAAACCCTAAAGAATCCATCATACTTGGTGCTTGGGATCAGAGACCTTCTGGTGACAACTGGAATGCAAGGTGGCACTCACACATTCATGCTGCAGGTGTTCTGCAAGCTCCTTTCGCATCACTTCCTGTCCGCACCCAGTGTGACATGGAATCCGGGCGTACTCACATGTGCTCTGATGGCCCTGGAAGTGAAAGGTTTTGAGAAGAGGAAAAGATGCTCATCTGAGCCCCAGCTGCTTCACATCTGGCTTCTCTCCCTCTGCTCTGGGACAGTGAAGGGGAAAGAGAGGAAATGGGCTAAGCAGTTGACCATTCAATTGCCAGTTCAATGAGATAGGATGTAAGGGTCTGGGTACAACCACACCTGTGTAATGAGAACCTGGGTTTGGTAGGATGCCACCTGAAGGCAGTGCTGTGCCATAGCAGGTGTGGTGGAAGCATTCCCAGTGTAACTGTATTTTATGTAAGCCACCTAGGGGATCCTTCGGGATCAAAAGGTAAGGCTGACATCAAATGAATACCTAAACTGCACTTCATATTGTATAAGCAGGAAGAGAAGGGACAGGAAGTGACTTACACAGCAAGTACTACCAAGAGTTGTTTCTCCAGACTGGCAAACCTGCTTTAAAGTTCTGGTCTCCATTTAACAGGTGTGATTATATTAAACTGAGCAGGGGCTTGAAACATCAGTTCTGCCTGCTGATTCATGCCTACATCGAATAAAGCATGGCCAAAGGCCTCTAAAACCTTTTCTTCACCAGAGTGAGTGACAACAGAGGCTCTGGCAGCCCCTGCCCCACCTTCAGATATTTACTCTACTGGACAAATTAAGCCACAGAAAATTAAGACAGAACAGCTGAGTAGCATCAGAAGGACAGAGCTCTGCCAAAGCCTCTGTTGCTGCTCACGTGAAGCAAGAGAGAGCTAAAGAGCCCTTTGTCCCAGGTTTTGAATTACAAAGAAAAATTGGCCAAAGGTTAATAAAAGAGGAGTCTTGGAACTTGGGGGTATGAATGGGGGCTGTTTTGATACAAGTGCGCATAGCTCAAGAACAGATGTGCTGCAGTTATAATTATGATTTATACAGTGCTAATCTACTGGTTAACACATCCCTTTCAATCACTAGATTCTTACAAATATATAGAAAAGCTAATAAATACTAATAAACAGCGCAATAAAGCTAAAAAGTATGCTTTTAAAAAAATCTTATAATGCTGTACACTTTGACAGCGCATGAATACTTTTATTCCTATAAGCTTTCTGAGAAATGAGTCATAAAGACAAAATGATTTTGTTAAATGGACACAGAGGTGTTATTTCTATTATTTGATATTTATGTACTTAGTAAATTGCTATATTAAAAAAGAGACTTTTTAAAGAGTTAATTACTTATTGTTCTAAGGTTATTGGGTTTTTTGCAGTTATAATTATGGCTGCAGGATTTGGTCATTTCGTATCTCCCATTTCATAGCTTTGAGCTTAGAATCAGGCAAGAATCTGAGGTTTTAGAGGGCCAGATGGAACCCTACTGGCTGACTTGCATCACCTGACAATAGCGGACCAAAAGCTGCAGTTCTGCTTTCTGGCCAGTTGCATTGGTGGCGCCTAGGCCCAGCAGAGAACAACCTAAGCGCTCCCTCTTGTGGTAATCCCCTACACTGGTAGAATAGCAGATAGTAAGAAGCCAGGGTCTGGTTGCGGACTCCCTTGTTTGAAATCCCTGGCACTATCCTAAGAGGCCCTTTAAACTCAAAGCATATGTTTACAAGCCTCTGGCAATTGTGTGGCCTTAGCAACTGGAAAGCGAGAAACCAGCCATGCTCCATCTGTACTTCCATCTGTCCTACTGTATTTGTTGGCAGCAATAGTTCTTTAGGGCAGAATGCTTCTTGCACTACCAAGTTGGAGCAACTTTGCAGCACTGATTCAAGTAATGCACATGCTGCCTTCAGGCAGCAGCCAGGCTGCTATTTTCTTTTTTTATATATATATAGAAATTTTTATTTGGTTTTAACCCATTATAAGACAGAAAGGGTACAACGGTACAAGGGATGGGATAAGACATAAGGTAAAGGTAAAGGTTCCCTTGTTTGAAAGCCAGTCGAATCCGACTCTAGGGTTGCGGTGCTCATCTCCGTTTCAAACCCAAAGAGCCAGCGCTGTCTGAAGACGTTTCCGTGGTCATGTGGCCGGAATGACTAAACACCAAGGCGCACGGAACGCTGTTACCTTCCCACCGAAATGGTACTTATTTATCTACTTGCAATTTCTTGCTTTCGAACTGCTCGGTTGGCAGGAGCTGGAACTGGAGACGGGAGCTCACTCCGTCATGCGGCACACTCGGGTCTCGAACTGCTGAACTACCGACCTTCCACAGCCTGCAGTTCAGCGTCTTAACCACTTGAGCCACTGCAGCTCCATAAGACATTTTATAAGACATAAACCAGGCTGCTATTTTCTAATCAACCCTGGTCCGGAGGAGCCAAATCCAAAAGGCAAGCTGAAATAAGATGAGTGTTTTGTTGTTAAGTTGTGCTATTTTGCCCTGGATCTTCCAGACAGCTTAAAACAAAATAGCAAAGCACATGCATGTTCCAGTTTCCTTGTGCCTTTCTCACAGCACAAGGCCACTCACTTCTATGGGGCAAGGCTGGGACACTCCTCTGTTCATTCCCCTCCCTTACCCAACTAGCCCATGGCAACAAATCTTCATTCTTACTTCCACAGCCTTCATGACGCCAGTCCACGTACATCCAGCGACCACACAATGTACACTTAGCTCTGAAATCTCCTTGTTGATGGCAGCATCGCTAAAAGCCTGGAAGCAAAGAACACAGGCAAAGAGACACATTTTTAGATTTCTCTCATTTTCTCTCCTCCTGGTGCTGATTTCTAGTGACTGGAAAATGTGGCTCGCGTATTGTACTGCACACCACATTTTAGTGACCTGCATAAATTTTATACAGCTTTTAAAAGGACAGTGATCAATGGGGCATTAGATTAACAACAGCTATTAGCCATGACAAAAGGAACCTCCATGTTCAGAAGCAATCTTTCTTTCAGTATCGGAAGAAAGAACAGGACCACCTTCATGTCTTCCTTGTGAGTTTCCCAGAGGTATTGCCTGACTGCTAGAGGAAACCCAGTGCTGGACTAGCTTAATTTCATGGTCTGATCCAGCAAGACAATTCTTTTATTCTAAGTGTATAGACAAATATAACATTTTAAGTCAAAATGTGCTATGTCAAAATGGGCTCTTCACCCATGGTGTGAGTATTCTTCTGGTTCTGCAATTTGCACAGCGGACTTCATGTTTTATCGAAGGCTTTCACAGCTGGAGTTCATTGGCCTGCTGGCTGCCACTCAGGGTAACTGTCGTGCCATTGGCTGGGGGGGTGGGGGGAGGGATGAGGCTAGCCGGCTTGGCGCACGCGCAGCTGGAACAGGCGGCGAGCAGCCGCCCCTCACTCACCGCCGCTCCACCGTTACGTGTGCCGCTTGCTCACTTGCTCGGCTGGCCGGCGGGGAGAGGGGAGAGGCCGGCTGCCTTGGCATGCCGGGCCCTCGAGCGGGCGGGGAAGGAGCCAGCCCGCCCGGCTTGGCCCACCGCCGCCACTGGCGCACAGCGCTGTGGATGAGTGAGGCCTGCCGCCTTTGGCAACCTCCTCCTCCAGCACGCCGACAGAGGAGGGACGAGGCCAGCTGGCTTGCCCCGCCGCCTCCAGCGCGCGGTGGGGGGAGGCGCGATCCTGGCCGCCGGGGAGCCATCACGCTCTCCTTTGCCAGTGCGTGGGGGGGGGCCCTCCGGTGGCCTCTCTCTAGGTCCCGTTGTCTCTCTTCCCACAACAGGCCTTGCGCCTAGTCTGACATAAATGTTGGGCCAGACCATGTGTGCCATAAAATGTAATACCAGGTACTGGAGATAGAAACTGTATAAAGGACAGCAGCTGGTAAGCTCTGAGTTGGTGTATCCTCACTGCAAGGCCCCCTGGACTCAGAGGGGGGTGCAGAGGAAAACCCACAAGGGCGGACTGGAGAGGCAGCTGTGCAGCGCTGGGCAGATGCTCCCACGATGCTTGACTGCTGCAGATAAGGCTGTTCTGACATGCTGAAGCCACAATGGAGTGTCTCTGCTCACTCCCCACCAGCACTCCCTCCCTTGCATCAGTCGCTTGCGGGCCACATAAGAGCCCTGGACGAGCTGGATCCGGCCCCCGGGCCTTATGTTTGACACCCCTGGATTAGACGGTCAGTTATCACTCTTTCTCTTCCCAAATGTTTTAGGTAAGCTACCTGCAGGGTTTCTTTTTAAAAAATTATCCACTACATATATATTTATCCATTTATATGTCAATCCTCTGCTTCATTTTAAAGAAAATGAAAACATTTTAATCAGGTTGTAAAAGTACTCCAGGAACCGAGGGACATTATGGACACTAGCCAATCAGCACCATTAACAACCAGGGGTTTTTTTTGTTTGCTTGCTTGTTTGTTTTTTGCCATAAACTTGCAGAAAGGGCTTGTTAAAAGGTCGACTCTGAAAATGAAAATGTACATTTGTCCTGAACATGGCTGGGGTGCTTCCAAGTGAGGCCCAACACTCTACAGATGTTATGTCTGCCTTCCCTCTTATTTATTTCTCTTCGATTCCAAAACAGCCTCTAAGAAACAGGTTTTTAACAGGCAACGTTAATGAGTTCCTGCAAAGCAAAACTCATCTGTTCTCAGCGTCTACGGCTGGATTCCTCCCACACCCACGCAACCCAATTTAATACACAATGCAGTCTGTTTATAATGACCTGAATCGACTGCGGGATGTTTGTACATACATGTAGCCTTTGAGCTAAAGAGCCACTTGGTTTAATGAGTGTTTGATGTCATAAATTGTCCTGGAAAGGTATGAAGATTAACCATTGCCTGGAAACAGAGCTGAAAATACATGTTGACTACAGTTCATTAAAAGGAGAGGGAGACGCACAGTCCAGCTAGAACACTTCTGTCTTTGTCTGCAGGTTGTAAAGTAAAGCGCTTGCTATTCATTTTCCAGTCGGCAATAATCCTGTTTATATTTTTATAAGAAGATGACAGCAAATGTACAGCTAAGTCCAACAGACAGCTCCGGGTCAGGGCTTTCCACCATCAATGTCCTCTACTCTGACTAATTACATTTCGGTAATTCTAGATGCAAAGACGTCTCACGGAAAGTGCAGCCTGGCTCCCCACGTCAAAAGCTCCCTGGATGTACAAAACCAGTGTGCCTTCTTGCGTATGAACCAAATATAATGGGGCAACTGAGTCTGTGTGTTCTCATATTCAGAGTGGTGACCACCTTGGGGAGGGACTGCGGCTCAGTGGCAGAGCATCTGCTTTGCGTGCAGAAGGTCCCAGGTTCAATCCCAGGCATTTCCAGTTAAATGTATCAGGTAGCAGGTGATGTAGAAGACCTCTGACCTTGGCAGACCAATGATCTGATTCCGTATAAGGTGGCTTCATGTGCTGATGTGACCAGAGCCGGGGCCTTTTGTGTGGTGGTACCTCGATTCAGGGTTCCCAGTATTTTAAACTTTAGATGCCAGGAGAAACTCTTTTTATCTGCCAGGCATTTTGTTGATTCTGTAGTGCCTCTGTGTTGTTTTTGTTCCCTGTTTTTAGTATTTGGTTCGTTTTACTGTCAATGGCTGAATTTCTTTTACCGGATGCGTTTATGCTGCTAGATTAATTTATTTAATTGTTGGCACAAATGATTTCATGTTGTTTTTTTTATTTTAATGTGTTAAGATCCTTTGATTTCCTTGAGTGTGGTTAAATTTAAACTTTGTTGTGATTCTTTCATGTACACATCTTTAGTCATTTGGTTGCGAGGAGGGAGAAGAAGCCAAGAACCATTACAAGCAAATATTTATTTATTTTTCATTTTACTTAGGTTATTTATACTTAGCAAGGAAAAGGCTACATTAGAATCCTTCTCCCTCCTGCACACAAGGAGTTTTTGATGTTGGGCAAAGGATGTTTCTAAAATGCTCCTCAGTCAAACTTCTCCCCAAATTCTAGAGTTCTGAATGGCCAAGTTTTCAGAGTGGATCTGATGTACCAGGTATCCTCTGCTATTTCATTCCCCTCCCCATATGTTGTACAGGGTACTGCACATGTGTTGTTGGATGTAGTTTTCCATTCCTTTGGCTGCATCTCCCCCCCCCCCCGTTAAATTACCAATGTGCATGTGCATACTGATAATAACACACTGTGAGAGCACAGTATGGTTGCACAGCAAGCTAAATCCAGATTCTTTTTTGGTGGCATTTTTTTCAGGAGCATACATGTGCACCACTAAAACACTGAAAAAATGTGTGGCAATTGTATGTTCTCTCATATTCAAATACAGGGTTTTTTGAGCAGCATTTTATCAACGGGAGAAGAGGGGAGGGCAAAGGTGCAAATCAAAAGAAAGTATTAAAAGTTCCAATTTGATCCAATTCTGGAATTCCTTTTAAAAATTCCTGTAGTTAAACCAACATTAAGGTGGGAAGCAGCGCAGAGCAAAAATTCGGAACCATAAAGGCACAGAAAAAAAGAAAGAAAGAAAGAAAGAAAGAAAGAAAGAAAGAAAGAAAGAAAGAAAGAAAGAAAGAAAGAAAGAAAGAAAGAAAGAAAGAAGCTGATTTCTCTGTTTCAGAAAGCAAATCAGTCATGAAACGTCAAAGTGATACAGTCCAAGAAGGATTATACCACACACTTTTCCTGAATGAGTAAATCAGTTATCTAAGATCACTGTGGCGAAAAGATCTTTACTTCACGTGCTTGGACACGCATTGTCCCTTCCATTCAAAATCCGAAATATTTAGTTTACAGCAATACAGCAAATAGACTAATGACAAATATTCTCATTTTCCTAGATGTTCTTGATTGGCTTTTTGTGCATGCATGCACAAACTGAGAATCCTCTAGAAAGAATGAATAAACCCTGGGTATTCCTTCAGATGAAAATGTAATGCCATTTGAATAAAAGGCCAAACATACCTTTTCTATTGATAATAACGTTTCTTCATCCACATTGTCAGGCTCTTCCTCCTTACAACTCTGACAAACTGGGTTTTTATGGTTTCTGGGTGAGAAGGAAGGAAAACAAATGCCTTTTTGTTTGCAACCTCCAGATTTGTAGACAGTGACCTCAGCTGAACAAAACCTTAGAGCAGGGATACATAACTAAAGACACATGGGACAGATTCGACTTCAAAGGATTTCTGTCTAATACCCAGCATAGCTCTACCCAACTCTACCCATACACAATCACCCTTATGGATCTCAGTCCCTTTCTCACATGAACACATCAAGCTGCCTTATTCTGAATCCGCCCATTGGTCCTTCAAGGTCAATACTGTCTACTCAGACTAGCAGTGGTACTCCAGGGTCTCAGGTAGTGGTCTTTCACATCACCTACCACCCAGTCCTTTTAGCCGCAGATGATGGGGATTGAACCTGGAACTTCCTGTATGCCAAGCAAATGCTGTACCACTGAGCCACAGCTCCTCCTAAATGGAACGGCAAAGGGCTTTTCATCCTCCCCCTGCTGCAGTTTGAAAAGCAAGAAAAGCTTTGCCACAGCCCTTTCCGTATTATGTACCTGGGCAACCTTCTCCCAAGCTGGAAGGAGGAGGAGGAGGACATTGGATTTATACCGCGCCCTTCACTTGGAGACTCAGAGCAGCTTACCAACTCCTTTCCCTTCCCCTCCCCACAACAGATACCCTGTGAGGTAGGTGAGGCGGAGAGAGCTCTTTCCAGAATTGTCCTTGAGAAAACAGCTCTGACAGAACTATGGCTTGCCCAAGGTCATCCAGCAGCTGCAAGTGGAGGCGTGGGCAATCAAACCCAGTTCTCCCAGATTAGAGCACCTCCCTTTTATTGTAAACCTCAACTACTTTCTTCCAAGCTGAGTTGCAGGCAAAGGGCTCTTTAACCACCATCTCTATTTGTGTGATCGACCAAAGAGGCTTTACCAGATCCTTCCCTTATACTAGGGTTGTCAGTCGTCGTCGTCCCCCCCCCCCGGTCACCAGTGGGGGTTGGGGGTTAGGGTTGCCAGATCCATGTTGGGAAGCTCTTGGAGATTTAGGGGTGGAGCTGGAGAGAACAGGGACCTTGGTGGGGTACAATGCCATAGAGTCCACCCTCCAAAGCATCCCTTTTCTCCAGGGGAACTGACCTCTGAAGTCTGGAGATGAAATGTAATTCTGGGGGATCCCTAGATCCCACCTGGAGGTTGGCATCCCTACCTTATACACCACTGCTATTTTTGTCCAACCGGAGATGCAGGCAGCCCTTTTGTTTCCTATTTCTTGCAGGGTGAACTGCTTATCAGGCTAGAATAGAGCCTTCCCCTCATTCTGCTCCTTGGATGTGCACAAGCCAAAGGACAGGAGGATAGCAACGAGCAGCTAAGATGTCTATCGGAACGGCTCTGCAAAGACCCCTGCAGGAGGCCTATTTTATGTCGCCCCTCCTTAGTGAATCACTGCCCTTACTTTGTCCCTATTATCCTCTGGGGGAGATTTGGGGGATGACTTTTAAAAATGCCCAGGGGCTGCTCATCCAGTGAACATTAGAACTGCCTTTCATACTTCCACCTTCCCACACAATAGACACACCTTCTCCTCTGAGACATGAAGTTTCCAAGTGGGACTGGAAGCACTTTGACCCTACAGCATGTGCATGCACACACACACACATGAACACAAAGGCACCCTGTAATGCTCTGCCGATGACAAAGCTCATTTTGAAATGCTACTTAACATATCAGAGGACAGGCAAATGGAGAGGACAACAATTCAAGCCTTCCACAACAGTTGGTGGTGGGGGAAAGAGCCGTTGAGTTGCAGCCGATTTATGGTGGCCCTGCAGGGTTTTTAAGGCAAGAGGCATACAAAGGTAGTATGCCATTGCCTGTCTCTGGGAAGCAACCCTGAACATAAGAACATAAGAGAAGCCAATGTTGGATCAGGCCAATGGCCCATCCAGTCCAACACTCTGTCACACAGTGGCCAAAAATACCAGGTGCCATCAGGAGGTCCCACCAGTGGGGCCAGGACAATAGAAGCCCTCCCACTGTTGCCCCCCCCCAAGCACCAAGAACACAGAGCATCACTTGCCCCAGACTGAGAGTTCCTTGTGGCTAATAGCTACTGATGGATCTCTGCTCCATATGTTTATCCAATTCCCTCTTGAAGCTGTCCATGCTTGTAGCCGCCACCACCTCCTCTGGCAGTGAATTTCATGTGTTAATCACTCTTTGGGTGAAGAAGTACTTCCTTTTATCTGTTCTAACCCGACTGCTGAGCAATCTCATTGAGTGCCCACGAGTTCTTGTATTGTGAGAAAGGGAGAAAAGTACTTCTTTCTCTACCTGCTCTATCCCATGCATAATCATGTAAACCTCTATCACTTCAACCATCAGTCCTCATTTATCCAAGCTAAAGAGCCCCAAGCATCTTAACCTTTCTTCATAGGGATAGTATTCCAACCCTTTTATCATTCTAGTTGCCCTTTTTTGCATTTTTTTCAATGCTATAATATCCTTTTTGTGGTGTAGTGACCAGAATTGTACACAGTATTCCAAATGAGGTTGCACCATCGATTTATACAGGGGCATTATGATACTGGCTGATTTGTTCTCAATTCCTTTCCTAATAACCCCCAGCATAGCTTTCTGGAAGTGAAGGTAAACAACATCTATTGGGTCCCCCTTGTCCACGTGTTTGCTCACCCCCTCAAAGAACACTAACAGGTTAGTGAGACAAGATCTTCCCTTACAGAACCCATGCTGAGTCTGCCTCAATAGTTTTTGTTCATCAGTTTGCCTGCTAATTCCCTGGACATCCTTGGGGATTTCCCATCTAACAAAGTCAGGGAATCCCTGGGCTTGAGAGCCGGGACATTGCAGACATGCAAACTGGGTGACTCCGAGCCAGTCAACTCTTTTTCAGCCTACCTCCAAAGGCTGTTGTGAGAATCAAATGGAAAAGAAGAATGCATGCCACCCTAGCCTCCTTAAAGGAAGGATGGGATTTAAATGCAATAGATATTTTCCCAAGCACACAGTATGTATATCAGCATTTCCTAAATGTTTGATACTTTACGTATATTTTTTCTGGACTGAAACCTTTCTGTCTCTCTCACACACGGATTTTTTCTGTTAAGCAGCAGGCAGGGCAAGGCTGGCATCTTCCTGACAATGGTGGGGTAGGCCAGCTAACACGGTCCCACAGCATCCTGCCCCACCCCTTGTGCAGACTCCGAGGTCTCAGAGATGAGGCCATAGTTCACCCCTAGAGCATGCATTGCTGCTCTTGAACCAGAGTAGACAAGACTTAACTAAACAGGCCCATGGCCTTTATGCACAGCCATTGCTCAGTGACTCAGCACATGCCTTGCATGCAGCAGATCCCAGCTGCAGTCCCTGGCATCTCTGGTTAAAGGATCTCAGGTAGCATGTCTTGGAGGAGGAGACTGGATTTATACCCTGCTCTTCACTCAGAGTCTCAGAGTGGCTTACAATCTCCTTCCCTTCCCCTCTCCACAACAGACGCCCCGTGAGGGAGGTGGGGCTGAGAGCTCTCTCGATGACTGCTCTTGAGAGAACAGCACTGAGAGAACTGTGACTGACTGCATGTGGAGGAGAGGGAAATCAAACCCGGTTCTCCCAGATTACAGTCCGCCACTCTTAACCACTACACCAAACTGGAAAGACCTTTCTCTTCATGGAAAAGATGTTCCCAGACGGGTCTGTCCTATGTGGACCCATGATCTGGATCAGCAGAAAGCAGCTCTATATATCTTTAGTAGCAGAGCATTCCCCCCCCCCATGCAGCTGTCACCTTGTTTTCCCAGGATTTCCAGTTTAAAGGATATTAGACAGGAAGGGGAAAACCTCTGCCCAAAACTGTGGAGAATGGTTGCCAGTCAGAGCAGAAAACACAGCACTTTGACTTGGCGTAAGGCAGCTTTGTTGTATGAGAAAATGTTTAGGCCAAGGGCTGAGGCTCATGCGCAGAGCACATGTGTTGCACGCCAAAGGGGTCATGTCCAATTCAACAAAAGGATCTGAGACAATGAGAAGACCCTTCTCACAGCCCCAGACACATAGATAGGAACTCTCAGTCTGGAGCAAGGGATTGCTCTGTCTTCTTGGTGCTTGGGGGGGGGGGGGGGGGCAACAGTGGGGGGGCTTCTAGTGTCCCAGTCCCACTGCTGGACCTCCTGATGGCACCTGGTATTTTTGGCCACTGTGTGACAGAGTGTTGGACTGGATGGGCCACTGACCTGATCCAACATTGGCTTCTCTTATGAGCTTCCGCAGCAGAGTTGGGGTTCACACCTCAGTCTCCTAGATCCTAGGCTAACCACTACATCAGCTTCATCAGCTGTGCTTTGTAAAACCGTGGGATGCCCCAGGTATTCCCCCTCTCATGTTTGAGGATGAGCCACATCAGGGAATCTCAAGGCATCTTTATCCTAAACCCTTGGGGTGTTGATGCCAATATATCGACTGTGGGAATTAGGGTTGTCAGGTCCCCCCTCCGCTGGCCACCAGCAGGGGCTGGTAAGGGTTGCCGAATCCATGTTGGAAAGCTCTTGGAGCTTTGGAGATGGAGCCTGGGGAGGACCTAGGGACCTTGGTGGGGTACAATGCCATAAAGTCCACCCTCCAGAGCATCCTTTTTCTCTCTGGAGATCAGCTGTAACCTGGAGGCTGGCATCTCTAGCAGGAATCAATGTTAACCAGGCATACAAGGACACACATGAAGCTGCCTTAGACTGAATCAGACCCTTGAGCCATCAAAGTCAGTACTGTCTACTCAGACTGGCAGCTGCTCTCCGGGGTCTCAGGCAGGGGTTTTTCTCATCACCTACTGCCTGGCCTTTTAAACTGGAGACTGCGGGGACTGAACCTGGGACCTTCTGCATGCCAAGCAGATGCTCTACCCACTGAGCCACAGACCCTCTAAATGAACCCGAGTCAGATTAGTGGTCTATTATGGTCAGTGTCTTTTGAACTATGGTGCTGGAGAAGACTCTTGAGAGTCCCGTGGACTGCAAGAAGATCGAATCAGTCAATCCTAAAAGAAATCAACCCTGACTGTTCCCTGGAAGGCCAGATAATGGAACTGAAGCTCAAATACTTTGGCCACCAAATGAGAAGGGAGCACTCACTGGAGAAGATCCTGATGCTGGGAAAGATTGAAGGTCAAAGAAGGCGGGGACGGCAAAGGATGAGATGGTTAGACAGTGTCATAGATGCAACGGACATGAAATTGAGCAAACTTCAGAGGACGGCGGAAGACAGGAAGGCCTGGCGGGAGCTGATCCATGGGGTCACGAAGAGTCGGACTCGACTGTGCGACTGAACAACAAATGGTCAGTGTCGTCTACTCAGACCGGCAGCTGCTCTCCAGGGTCTCAGGCAGGGGTCTTTCTCATCACGTACTGCCTGGCCCTTTAAACCGGAGACGACGACGGGGATTGAACCTGGGCCCTCCTGCAAGCCAAGGAGATGCTCTCTACTCTACCCCTGAGCCAGGTCCCCTCCCGAGGCATGCCCCACGGTGAATAACTTATTCAGAATAAGACCGTCTGCAGACCTACGCCTTCATTCCCTGCACCTTAAAAAACACACACGCTGCACGTAGCGCCGCTGCTACAGGTAGGGCGGCTGCCAGGCTCCCCTCTCCCGCACCCGCACTCCCAGCTCTTCTTCCTGCTGCGACTTCGGCGTGCCTTCTCGATGCTCGCCCGCCCGCTCGCCCGCTCCCCCCCCGGGTCACGTGACTCGCCCTGCAATGGGAACAACAACAACAACTCACCGCACGATCCAGGCCAGACACGCTTTGCAGTAGCGATGGCCGCAGACGGTTTGCAGGGCTCTCCTCAGCACGCTCTTGCAGTGGCTGCAGAGATATTTTGGTTCCGGGCCGTCCTCGCAGAGGCTCAGCGGGTACCCCGAGGGCACCTCGTTGTCGTCAGGAAATGAGCTCACGTTGGCGCTGGTCGGGAGGCGGCGGCGGCGGCTGCTGCTCCTGCTCCTTCCCTCGGCCATCTGCAGCGAAGTGCGGCAGAGGAGCCCCCGCCCGCCGGTTGCCTTAAAAACACAGGCGCGCTGCAAAAAGAGACACCCCCCCCCCCTCCAAGGGCCCGGCGGGCTGGGGCTTTTGCTACCGGTGGTTCGCTCGCATAGCCATCGGCCCTTCGCTTGGGTGACTAAAAAGACGGCGCGCCAGAAAGTTCTGAAGAGGGCTTGCGACAGGAAACGGCTCAGCAGCCTTCAAATTCCCCTTGAAAGTACAAAGCTTGAGAGTGCAAGATAACGCATGAATCAAAGGGAAAGTTGCTCGCTTCTTGCTTTGGGGAAGATCTCGCCCCCCCCCCCCCCCCCCCCCTC
>NW_015177119.1:31976-69376 GCF_001447785.1 Gekko japonicus
GGAGGAGAGTGGGGCCGGCTTTTGCAAAAGGGGGGGGGGGGGGGGGATCTAATTTTCTAGTCATGAAAAGTATCCCAGTTGTCCTGACCTGGATAGCCCAGGCAAGTCTGATCTGGGAAGCCTAAGCAGGCTGGACTCTGGCAAGTGCTTGAATGGAAGACCTCCAAGGAATACCAGGGCTGTGATGCAGAGGCAGGCAATAATAAGCCACCTCTCTGAATATCCTCCAAGCCCCCAGTAGGGGTCAGTCAGCAGAGGTCACCATGACTTTCAGGTGCGCCCGCGCCCGCACACACACACATACACCCACATGCACATAGAAAAAAATACCCCCTCCCAAATCCCAATTTCGGAGACTGGGCTGCTGGTGCAAGTAGACCACATGTGTAAGAGGTTAGTTATTGCCCTACCCCTGCTCTGGCTTTGAGGCTGTACATTCTGTCTGTCTAAACTACATCTTTTGTGGGAGATCCGCCACCAGATCGCCTGCTGTGGTGTGATACAGATTTCTTGACCTGATTTCTTAACAAAATCTCCTAATCTGTAATGTCGACATGCCTGTTTGCCAGTTCCAGGTTGAGAAATACCTGGAGATTTAGGGGAGTGGAGCCTGAGGAAGGTGGGGTTTGGGAGGGACTTCAGTGGGGTATAACGCCATAGAGTCCACTTTCCAACGTGGCTTTTTCTTCAGGTGAACTGATCTCTGTCGCCTGGAGATCAGTTGCGCTAGTGCGAGATCTCCAGCTACCACCTGGAGGTTGGCAACCTTACAGAGACCAGCAGAACGAAAGACCTTCTACTGACGTCATTGCATGGTGGCAATTTTATTTATTTAGTGCATTTTTATCCCACCCTTCCTCCAAGGAGTTCAGGGAGTACGTGACCCTCTCCATTGTATCCTCTCAACCAGGTGAGGTCGGACAGGCTGAGACAGAGACAGTGTCTGGGTTACCCAGTGAGCTTCAGGGTAGAGTGGGGATTTGAATGTGGATCTCCTTGATCCTAGCCTGACACTCTTAAGTTCTGCACCACTCTGGCTTTAGTGTGGTGAAGTGGGGTGCCAGACTAGAATGCCAATGTCATTGTTCAGTGGTTGCTTTGCTGGCATTTCACTGGTCTGGAATTGTAAGACTGTGATTCAGCTGTGTGTTCTGAAAGCCAGTAACTTTCCAGTTCTGGCAGAGACATGCCCAGGCCCTGGTAGATTGTCAGACTCTGCCCCTCATTTGTCAGGTTTTGTCTTAGCTCTACCTGTCGCTTGCCAAATTCTGTTCTGGCTCCACCCGAGCTGCCAATTACCTTCAGCATCTAGGCTCAACACCTGGCCTCCCCACTTCAGCTCCAGCACTACCTCCTGGCCTGCCTGGCGGACACTGAAACTGGTCAGCTCTAGAGAAATACAAACGGTGTGTGTAAGGGGTCGTCACAAACAGACTGTCATTTTCTGGCTGCTAATTCCTAGGCCCAGCTCCAGCTGAGAGAACCACTCTTACCGGCTGCATCAGTGAGGCTAGAGGGAGAAGCCGCTGCCGCAGCAGCTAGGCATCCATCATTCATGGATCTAGCTCTAGTTGGGAACGCCCCTCCTCCCAGGCCCCTCCTCCCAGCTACTACCTGCTATCAACAAAGAATAAGAGGCAGCAGCCAGATACCCTGTCAGCATGCCTGGCGCAAACTCTTAACTACATTATATTTTAACTGATGTTGGTATAAACTTGCAATAGTTCCATACCTTTGAGTGCCATTTTTTTTTTCTGGCTTGGAAAAAAAAAAAAGCAGGCTGCAAATCTAACCAAAAATATTGTTTGTCAAAAAGAAAAGGCACGCTTCTGTGTAACGAGAGGCAGACGTATTGGATTGCCATCTATTTACATCGTCATCCAATGGCTTAACCATCTGCTCCGTTTTCTTCCTTATTTCTTCGAGCCAACACTTGTGTATAACAGAAGACACTTCAGCTCATTTTGCCGTGGTGGCCCAGAGAGGGCTTTGAATTGGAACCGTGCACTAATCCACTCCGGATAGTGGAAGACAATTCGCCAGCATTCCCTGGCCACTGGAATTTCAGAGATAAAGCTCAGATTATTCTAGGATTTTGAGCCAGGTGTCCTTGAGAAGTTTCCAATACTTAAGGTGTGGGTTTTTTTAAGCTCTTTAGTAATAAAAAAAGGAAGAGCCAGAGGGTAAAAGAGGGTTGCTTATTTTCTGTGAGGTCACCCAAGGGTTAATTTGGTCATAGTAAATGGTTGCTAGAACTTCTGGGGGAATAAGGTTTCATGCTGTTAATGTGGACCTTTCAAAAGTTTTTTTTAATATAAAATATAAATATAAATCATTTCTGTGTGTATGCAACGCCAGTGCGCATTGTAGCAGTTTTCATGTTCGCACGAGGATCGGGAAGAGTCACGTTTGAATCTCCACTGTGCTGTGAGAAATTGCTGGGTGCCCTTCTCAGTCAGTTTGACCTACCTCACAGGGTGGTTATTGTGAGAATAAAGCGGGAAGGGGAACGTGGTGTTATAAACTGCTTTGGATACCCACTGGGGAGAAAAGTAAAGGTAAATGTTTCCCTTGCTCGAAAGCCAGTCGAATCCGCCTCTAGGGATGTGGTGCTCATCTCCGTTTCTAAGCTGAAGAGCCAGCGCTGTCCAAAGACGTTTCTGTGGTCATGTGGCAGGCATGACTCAATGCCAAGGCGCACAGAGCGCTGTTACCTTCCCACCGAAGTGATACCTATTTATCTACTTGCAATTTCTTGCTTTCGAACTGCTAGGTTGGCAGGAGCTGGGACCAGAGACAGGAGCTCACTCTGTCATGCGGCACTCAGGTCTCAAACTGCTGAACTACCGACCTCCCAGTCTGCAGTTCAGCATCTTAACCACTTGAGCCACTGCAAAGTGGACCATAAAAATATACATATATAAACATGCTTTTATGCACATAATGAGGGCTCTTTCCTAAGGTTAATTAATATATTTAGCTAAGAAGGAGAGTTGGTTTTTATATCCCACTTTTTTCTACCCTAAGGAGTCTCAAAGTGGCTTACAATCTCCTTCCCTTCCTCTCCCCACAACAGGCACCTTGTGAGGGAGGTGGGGCTGAGAGAGTTCTGAGAGAACTGTGACTGGCCCAAGGTCTCCCAGCAGGCCTCAACCCAGTTCTCCAGATTAGAGTCCACCATTCTTAATTACTGCACCACGCTGGCACAAGGCCTCATGAGATCGCTTCCAGTGATAAAACAACAGAGCAATAACATGTAAAATGAAATAACAGTAAAGAGATCACCTGAAAATCATAAAACCAGTCAGCAGCAATGACACATAAATAGAACCTGCTGGAATGGAGCTATTGATCAGCAGTAGGCATTTACTTTGCATACAGGTCCCTAGTTCAGCTCCTGTTATTCACTCTGTTCTTTGCCTTTCCATTACAGAAGCACCTGAGGTGTGAAAGCTCACTTTTAATATGCAGCTTTGGTATATAGTGGAGAGTTTCAGACAGAATCTTTATTTCCGTACCAACCACATCCTGTTTAGGGTTGTATCTGACCTCACTGAGGGTGGGATGAGGGGATTTACCAGAGGAAACAGGTCAACTGTGGAAAGTACCAAAAACTTATCTTGAGTTTCATCATGCAGTTCAGTGACTTTCTGTGCTTGAAGCAAACGGCGGTAACAATGGTCACATTCAGAAGAACTGAAAGAGGTCTAAACTTGCAGAGCAGAGGTGGATACATCTGGCAAGCACAGGAAAATCCTGAACACTTCCTCCCAGAGAAACTTTGACTGGAAGTGGCCAGGAGTGAATCTGAGATCTTCTGCAAGTCAAACATGGGCTCTACCACTGAGCCACAATCTCAGGCAAGCTGCTTTCTCAGTCTAACAGCCCCCGTAATAATGTTCACCTACCTTACAAGCCTGTTGTATTATGACACTGTCATGTACGTGAAGTGCTTGGACACTCAAGCGCTATACAAATGCAAGTAAGTTTTGGTGTAGTAGTTAGGAGCACAGACTAATCCGGGAGAGCCGGGTTTGATTCCACAATCCTCCACATGCAGCTGCTGGTGTGACCTTCGGTCAGTCACAGTTCTCTCAGAGCTGATCTCTCAAGAGCAGTTCTCAAAGCGCTCTTTCAGCCCCACCTACCTCACAGCGTGTCTGTTGTGGGGAGGGGAAGGGAAGGAGATTGTAAGCCACTCTGAGTGAAGGCTGGGGTATAAATCCAATCTCTTTCTTCTTGTAGTGTAAAGGCTGGAGGCCTAGCTTCACCTTATTTGCAGATGTGTAATGAAAACCTGAGGGCTGCGGTGGCTCAAGTGGTTAAGACGCTGAACTGTAGACTGGAAGGTCGGTAGTTCGGCAGTTTGAGACCTGAGTGCCGCATGACGGAGAGAGCTCCCATCTCTGGTCCCAGCTCCTGCCAGCCTAGCAGTTCAAAAGCAAGAAATTGCAAGTAGATAAATAGGTACCGCTTCAGTGGGAAGGTAACAGCGTTCCATGTGCCTCGGCATCTAGTCATGCTGGCCACACGACCACAGAAACGTCTTTGGACAGTGCTGGCTCTTCGACTTGGAAATGGAGATGAGCACCACATCACTAGAGTCGGATTCAACTGGCTTTCAAGCAAGGGAAACCTTTACCTAAAGAAAACCTGGGTGGTGGCTTTTTTGAAACAAAAGGGGAAGGGGTCCTTAATCCCTTTCCCCACAAGCTACTTCTTGTTTTGAAAACACCCCCGCCACACAGACCCCAAAGCCCCTTTTCTTACTCAGAGATCAGTGGTTGGGACTTCTTTACTTGCATCTGCATGTAACAAGTCGTAAGGCCCCAAATACCAGAGCAGTAAGTTGGGAAAGTTATGGTCCAGATGTTACAGCAGCCACCCACTCGGCGCAAGCTCTTAAAGAAACGCCTGCTCTCTTGGTCTGATCTTTCATGTAAAATAAAGGACACTGGTCTGCCTCACAGGGCTATTGCAAGGATTGCTTGGACATTTTGAACCCTTGGAATGGACTGTATAAACGCCAGATGCTGTTGTCTGGAGTACCCTTGCAAGTACATCCGATTGCTTAAAGCCTGTAAGGGAATGAGCATCCCACCTCCAACTGAAGTGCATGAGGTAGCAAATGTCGAGGAGGAGATTGGATTTATACCCCGCCCTTCACTACCCAAAGGTGTCTCAGAGCAGCTTACAAACTTCTTTCCCTTCCCCTCCCCACAACAGACACCCTGTGAGGTAGGTGGGTCTGAGAGAGCTCTGACAGAAACTGCTTTTTTTCAAGAACAGCTCTTATCAGAACTATATCTTGCCCAAGGTCATCCAGCCAGATGCAAGTGGAGGAGTGGGGAATCAAACCCGGTTCTCCCAGATTAGAGTCCACGCATTTAACCACTACACCAAACTGGCATGCACATGGAGCTAGATAAAGGCAATTATCTTCTGCTATTTTCCTGTCTCTCATTCCACAGCACCATTTCCCACATTCTGATAGCAAAGATGTATGTATATTGGAAGCACATCTCATTCTTACACCCCAAAATCTTTTCTTTTAGATTAAGGTTTAACATACACACACAAGTCTACCACCTTCAGTCACTCTTTTATTATACCTCCTACTTGGAAACAAGTGGAGTGTATTGACTCACACATAGACACAACAGGCAGCCCCCACTTCAAGCAGGAAATCTTGCTGCATCTGTGCATTGGGAACAACTGGAAAATTCAGTCACGTCTGGTGCAGCAAAACAACCTTATCAGCCCTGACTTGTGCAGTACAAGGACATCAGGTTAGGGTACTAAATCAATCAGAGATGCATCAGGCAGCCTCCTCTGTGGACAAATACTTTGATTACTTGATCTATTCATTTCTTCTACCCATTTTCTCACAGAACACTGCTTTGCCCTAGTCTGCAGTTTCAGTATGACTGTTCTGAAATCCCAAACACTGCACCCATCTCACATCATTCAGAGGAGCAAGTTTAGTCATTACAGTATTAGTCACAATAGCTGGGTCCAGCAGGGAAAGCTGGTTAGATTTATTTTCTGTTCCACTGTGCCTTGTGGAATGCGGTCAACCATTTAATAGCCTAGAGGGCTATTTTGGGTTCTGCAAAGTCAGATTGGAAACCAATTCATTTGAGAGTGTTATCTTGGTTTTAAAAGTCAATAAAATGAACACTGTGGAGGTTTTAAAGAGAGAGATGACTTACGGTACCCTCAGGTATGGGTTTTATGAGTCCAGGGGAACCACAGTTTGCACATTTTATTGCTCTCGTATAAATAATTCTGAATAAAGTGAAGCCTGGAGGACATGGAAGCACCATTAGCCCTGATTACAGTGATTGCCATGTGAACCAAAATGGAGGAGAAGGAAACCCTGCGGGGGGTGGGGGGGCAGGAACCTGCTGTATTCTCCTCACTGCCTCCTATAATCCCACCGAATTCAAAGGAGGCGTGAAATTGACTAGACCAGATCTCAAACAGCTTGTGGTCTAGTCAATATTACACCCTTTCTTAAATGGTTATAGGACTACGTATGTATCTGTTGCTTCATGCAGCCAACAAAAACAACTTAAAACTGCTTTAAAAATATTTCCAGAAGTTGGTTGCCTAGGGGGGAAATGTTGCCCATCTAGGTACTATCCATGACACACATGCTCCCCTGTCCTTTTCTAAATGTAATGGTTGTAGGTTGCTGTAATGTATCCAGTCCAGACAAGTCCAGAGACAAACGCAGAGCTTCGCTCCAAGAGACAATGGACTATGCGGATCCTAGCCCGCTCCAATCAGGGGGCTAGGTTCCCGGCCCAGAGCCTATGGGACTCTTGGCCACTGTAAATAACCTATAGGGAAGTAGGGGTGTGTTTTGGGTGGTGGTTTCTCGGGGGATATAAGCCAGCCTGCGAGCCGGCCAAAGTCGTCTTGTTCCTAATCGAATAAAGTACACTTTGCTGAAATCACTCTCCCTTTGCGTACTTTTCAGTTGCTTTGTAAAGTCCCAGCAAATATAAAATGCAAAGTACAACAGAAGATATGTTTTGTGGTTCAATAGTTAACACGTGTTGGACTAGGATGGGGGGAAACCTTTCATATCCCCATCTCTGCAGTGACTGAACTTGGACCAGTCTGTGTCTCTCATTCTAAACATGCTCTTTTTACATTGTTAAATTTTACAATCTGCTCTGGGTGAGAAAGGTGGACTGTAAATAAACTAATAAATGTGCTCACATATTTGTGAGGACAAAAAGGGGAAGAAAACAACCACACATGAATTCATTGCAAGAGGGGAAGAATAACAATCTAATAATATTTCCAAGTGGTCAGCTGTGTTAGTCCGAAGCAGTCGAACAGATTTAGAGTCCAGTGGCACCTTTAAGATCAACAAAGGTTTATTCAAGGTCATACCTTGAATAATAAACAATAAAATAATAATAATAATAATAAATAAATAAAACGTTTATTCAAGCTCATACCTCGAATAAACCTTTGTTGGTCTTAAAGGTGCCACTGCAATCTAATAACAGAGACAGAAGGAAAGTAGATTGAGTTGCTATGAGTTCTTTTTGGTTGATTATTGCAGTCTCTGTTTAAACAAATGTCAAATTTAGTGTCTGATATGAAACATTTACACTGCATCTCACTACTGTATATGCATACAGTTCCATTTCATCTCACCTGTCTCCAAACACCTTTGTCATCTTGTAAGTCTGGTTCTCACGATATACATAAAAAAACTTTCCAAAAAGCTAGACATTTCAAGGATTTTCTGGCAAATATGTTATTACAGATGTGGACAGATTCTAATCTAATTCATTTATTTACGGTTAACAACCATTAGCAACCATTTACATATAGTTAATACAGTCCTAAATAAAACGATTAGATTCCAACATATAGGGAGTTAGATATAGTAAATACATAATACCATTTAAAATATACATTAAAATAATTAAAACCATTAAGATCATACCAAAAGGAAAGGAAGTAGACCCCTATGTACGTATGGCTCTGTTACTTAGTATGGAACTTTATCACATAAACACAAAACTTAGCTATTTTCATGTGATAATTGGGTTCTCATCTATTAAAAGTTTCTCCAAACAAGCCTTATCTGAGAAAGCTGTTGGTCTCTCTAATAGGGGAGAAATGCGGACAGGTTTGGCTTTCCTGGTTAAATCAGCTAAGATCATCACAGATGGTCAGGAAGAACTGCAGAAAACACACACTGTAGGGATCTTTGCTTGGTTCAAAGGCTGCTTGCAGGAGTTCTCTGGTAGCTTAACATCCACTGATTAACAGATCATCTGCAAATTCCTCCATTGTATCTACAAAATCTTGACAGGAATCACAGGATGAAGCAGAAGGCCACCACTCAATCCATGTCATGCCATCTAAGGGATATTGGTACCTACAAAGACAGAAGAAAAATGTGCAAGTTAGGAAAGGGGAAAATGCAATCACTCAGACATACAATGTAGAACTTGTGCCTTTCCCCCCCTGTGGACAATAGCAATGTGAAAGATCCGGAGTGAGAACTGAGAAATTTAGGGCAGAACTACATGTTCTAAGAAACACCAAACTGCTGCTGAAAATAGCAACCTTGTGTCAAGTTCCCCACCACAAAAACTGGGTAAAAATGTACCCAGTGTCCTGTCATCTTCATTACAACAGGGGCCTAACTACACTGTACAGGGGTCCACCACAGTCCTGTTAAACCAGACGTGCACTGAGAGTTCCAGGTCTGGATTTCCCAGTGATTTCTGAAATTTTATTTTCAGGTGCGTGGGGGCCCAGTTCAGATTGGGACTGTGGTACAAAGGGGGGGGGGTAAGCTTTGCCCTCCTGTGCTGTTTTCCTAACCTGAAGTTACTATTTACTAGGGAAATCTACACATAGACCATCAGTACACATCAGTTTCCTCTATGGGGCAAATAGTAGCTCCCTGGGGGCCATTTCAAGTGGCATGCTGTTCTGATCTGTATCAGGCCCCCATGAGACTGAGAATTATGTTTCAACAAAGAACTGGTTTGATAGAACCTGGGGCAGATCCACAAACTGTTTAACTTGTAGTTAGGCCCTCTGAGCATTTCTTCACCCCTAAAAACAGCAGCCAGTGATACTGTGTGGGGAAGGCAGAGCAAAACTATGCAAGGATATGGAGTAAATTGTACTATATGGAGAAGCAGAAGTTGGAACGGAGCTGCTGTTTTTGGCCACAACTCCAGGCTTCTTACATTACATAATGCCCTTGATGAGGGAGTTTTTATCTCTTCCATTCCCCATGATCTGATAGTCTTCTTGGAGAAATTGGCACTGTTCCATAAAACACCTTGAAAATAACATGACATACCTTGGCAGTCTTAAAAATCATATTACCACCACAATTCAACATGTTGGTGTAACAATTTTAAATCCAACTGATTTATCAGACGCCTCCCCCCCCCATCTAAAAGAGCCATTGCTGGTAGCCCACAAAGGCTAAGCTAGAAGCATTTCCCCAGATGTGCTAGTTTTCTACCTGCAGGGATGGTTTTTAATAAAGAGCAACTCATCACCTACAGTACAAAGTGGTGTAGTCCCAGAAGGATTCCACTCCATGATTTGGCTGAATGTGCCTCTTGCTAAACTTATGTAATTAATTTGTTTAGGGGATTTATACGCCAACTCTCCAGTCCTGCTCAAGGTGGCTCACAAATAAAGAACCATACCATAAAATCATAAGACATCATAAATGACCAATATAGACACAGAACAACCCATTAAAACCACAGTTAAAATGCTTTGAGTGCAGTTTCGTGGAGAAAGACAGTCTAAATGTACGTTTAAAAATAACTTAATTTTTAAGATTTGAAAGGAAAGGAAATCTGATTCCAGGCGATACAATCAGAGACATGCAGATCAGAAATGCAGCATCACAAGTACTGAATGAATGGGTACAGCCTCTTGCACAATCGCCACTGAAATGAACGGGACTAGTAAGAGCACAGACAGCCTCTTCTCACCACAGCCATTGCTTTGCAGGGAGTCTGTGCAGAAGTTCCTTGTGTCTCGTGCCAATGCCCTGGGAAAGGGCTAATAGAATACGCTCAACGAGCGGTTGCTTGCTTACTTGATACTTGCTCCATGTCCTGTTTTCAAGGCCTCTTTCCCCATGACCAAGTAGTTTTCTCCTAGGTTGAGCTGAACATCATTACAGGTCTTCTTTTTAATAAAGACAATTCCTTCATTCTTCTGAGCAAAAGCCTCCCCTTGGAAATGGAATGAATACAGATTAGGAGGAAACCCAAAAGTTAGCTAGTCCAACCAGCTTCTGCAAGGCAGGACTGTTCCGTCCACCACAGCCTCCTCGTGCCCACAAACCGACCTGGTCAGGCCCACCCACTAAAGAAAGGAATTGCCACAAGTGGAGAGAAGGCGCGATGCTTAAAAGGTGCTTAGGGGACAAACCGCTGCGCGTGCCTCATGCAAGCAAGCCAAGCTGCACAGAGTAGCAAAAGGTAACATGATTTTTGAATGTCCCCCATCACTTGATATTAGCTATGACAAGCCAAATGGGAGCATCCAGAATTAACCACAGGATTAACCTGGAGACAAAATAACTGTTACAGTGATATTCCCTGCCCAGGCCTCCTATCTACCTGTGCAGGGCAGGAATTGCAAGCCTCCAGCTCCAATTTCCTGCCCCCAAGGAACTGAAGAGCGGGGGGAAATGGCCTGCATGTAGTGACACTCTAAGAATTTCCCCTAGTCTCTATGGTACAAACCAGAGAGATTAGGGGAGGCAGCCTGGAGCATCACCCAGAAGTGTCATCACATCCTCTCCAAACTCCACCCTCCCCAGGCACCACCTCCAAAATCTTTTACCATTTGCTCAGGTAGTGTTGGTAAACCCAGCCCCGCCTTTCAGTCAGTGTTGGAGACAAGATAACTGGACCACATGGACCCTTGGCCTGATCCAACGAGGCAATCCTTATGATCTTATATAGATGGAATAATCCACTGTAAAACAGCAAATGCTCTCACCCCTTTTATAGAGATCCAGTAGAGTTGCAGAATATTTCACAAAGCTGCCTTCTTCACTGGAGGACAAGATGTTTACTTTATAGACTAGAGGGTTGGGGGAGACAATATGCATTAATGACAGGTTCTGGGGAAAAACGCTTCATTCTTAAATCAGCTGGGGGGGAAGCACTGCTATTCTCTGAGCAAAGATGGGTGTGTGTTTTTGACTTCTGTGATCATGACCTCAGGCCTGGATCATCTGCCCAGAAGGTTTCACAGTCCCTCAACCCAGTGAAAGAAACGGAATACTTAAAGGCTCCTGTGAGCCCAGAGCATCCATCCACTGCTCACTGTGTCTCTGCACGAGTTGCCGGTCTGTCCCCTTCCAATCAGCCTTGCTGGGTCTTTGCATTGTGCATTCTGGGATCAGTCATTCACTTCCAATGGATAGGTGCAATACAATTAACGCACACACCCCGCCCCAAGAAGGCACACTCAGAACAGTGACTTGCAAAGTAAGACAGAGTGGTGGGCCATGCTGAGGGCTTGCCCACTTTTAAAGCAAACTTTTGAGAGTTGTAAGGGCAAAATGTAACCTTCCATTAATATTTTTTTTTAAGTAAAGAGCAACTCAGCTATAAGAAACTTGGGAAATACTTCCAAGCTTCCATGAAACCTCGATTCTGAGAGGGAAAGAATTCTTCAAGGACCTTATTAAAAAGGACAACAGACTCCAAAACAGGGATGAGTGGCTCAGAGTTTTGGATGACTGGTCTGGGTTGGCCCATCCAAAGCCATATGAGGTTATCATAGGAGAAGGCAGAGGCCACAGTCTGAAGCAATGGAACAATGCTGCAATACACAGCTAGAGCAAGGCTCTTCGAAGTCCCCTGTATCTCTGCTTGAGACATTAAATTCTTCTGAGCCCATTGACTTCAATGACCTTAGAGGGCTGTAATGCTGCTTAGGACTCTACTGTTAGAGAAGTACTAGCTCAGTTGGACTTTGGGCCGGGTCTGACCAACATCTGCCTTCCCTGGGAGCTCTCCCAGGTCCTGCAGAAGCTGACCCCACTACTCTTAACTATTAAGAAAGATAGTTTTACACATTAGTCTCCTTCTTTGACATATTTATTGCCCCCGGGGGTCATTTCGTAGAAAAAGAGGTGCAGGAGCTCATTAGCATAACATATTAGCATAACTTATTTGCATATGCCACACCCCCTGACATCACCAGAAGTGTGTCAGAAGGCAACACCCACCGCTCAGGCTCCACTGGACTGTTTTGGATTGCTAGCTATTGGCCGGGGGGGGGGGGGGAACATGCAGATTTGGCCTCACAGAGGAGGGAGAGCTTGTACTTGAATAAAACTTGGCCTTAAAGGTGCCACTGGACTGTTTTGGATTGCTAGCTATGGGGGGGCATGCAGATCTGCTCTCAAAGAGGAGGGAGAGCTTGTACCTGAAGGTGGGCTGCAGGGGTGGCTCTGCAACTTACCTGGCTGCTTCTTGCTCCTCGTGGCCCGACTGAGGGCTGTTGGGAGCAGGGGGTTGCATGTGCCCGCCCTCTGAGCTCCTTACTGCCGGAGCTCCGCTTCTGTGCGCTCCTGCAGGAAATGACCCCTGATTGCCCCACTGTTTTCCCCCCCATAATTAAAACCAAACATATTGTGACCTATAAACTTAGCTTGTTATTGCTATTCAGTCTTTGCCTATATCAAAACATCTTCATTAAGTTGTATGCTAATTTGCTGTTCATCCATGTATATGAAACGTTAACTTCCATTTCCATGTATCTGAGGAAGTGTGTGCACACGAAAGCTCATACCTTGAATAAACCTTCATGGGTCTTAAAGGTGCTGCTGGACTCTAAATCTGTTCTCCCGCTACCTGCTGTTTCTGCTCAAATCCAGCCCTTTCCAGTCCCTCCACGAGCTGAGCCTAGCTAGAACAGAACAGTTGCAGGGCATAGAGAGCCCCTCCTCATGAGGCCGGAAAGTGAAATTAAGCTGAATGGCCAAATCGGGGAAATGTGCCTTAGAATTTTCTTAAGCACTTCCTGCACCCGCTGAAAGCTGCAAAGAGCAACAACATGTCAAGAGTTTACCAGTAGTAGCTGCCAGGGGTCATTTCCTGCAGGAGCGCACAGGAGCGGAGCTCTGGCAGTAAAGAGCCCAGGGGGTGGGCACATGCAAAAAGACCCACTCCCTGCTCCCAGCAGCCCTCAGTCAGAGCAAGAAGCAGCCAGGTAAGCTGCAGAGCCCCCCCCCCCCAGCTCCCCGGTCTAAAACAATCCAGTGGCACCTTTAAGACCAAGTTTTATTCAGGTACAAGCTCTCCCTCCTCTGTGAGGGACTCCAGGAGAGGGGAGCATCCGCGCACTTCACCACGACACCAAACTGGCTCTCACGTGGAGCCTGAGCGGTGGGTGTTGCCTTCTGACGCACGTCCGGTGATGTCAGGGGGTGTGGCATATGCAAATAAGTTATGCTAATGAGTTATTCTAATGAGGTCCTGCACCTCTTTTTCTACAAAATGACCCCTGGTAGCTGCCAACCTTGCCACTGCCAGCCTGTGGCCTCTCTGTAGAGCTTGAATTGCATGTGTCTGTGTTGTTTGTTTCTGGTTCCAACCCTGCCTCCACAGCCTCCCTAGTGGAGGCAGCAGTGAAGAAGTTGCTTTGCCTGCACCTCTAGTTCCACAACAGACATATTCCGATCTGCTTCACAGCTTTCTGCACCTAGTATATTCTCCTAGTCCCACTCTTACCGTAGGCAATGTCATTCTGGCAAGCAGCTTTGCTTCTGGTCTGAACGTTAATGGAAGGATCCAGTCTGTTCTGCATGCGCCCACATTCCGCTGTGTTTGACGAGACAGAAAAGCAATGAAAGCAATGAAAAAATCTTCTGAGCTCCGTGCAGCCATAAACCTCATTAGAAAGGGAATACTCTTGCCCTTAACACTACAATCCTAAACTGAGTGGTACACTTCTAAGACCATTGACTTCAATGGACTTAGAAGGGAGGCAGCTCTGCCCAGGATTGTGCTGTTATAGCCTAACTTCCTGCACAGGGTTTTTATAAGGGGGTCATCTTGACCATCTTGGGGGGGGGGAAGAGGATACATATCAACATCTAGTGGTGCAGGGTTCTGCTGTTTCCCTTGGTCTTGCTGCCAGCCCTATAAAGAGGACAGAGTATCTAGAGCAGTGTGGGGCCGGTGGATGCCACGGCGCCTGCCAACACTGTTCCTAGTGCCTGCCAAATCTTTTCTAGGAAATAGGTGGGGCCAGGTGAGGCTTTTGTCCAGCAAGGCTTCTGGTTGGCCATTGGTGATTTGATTGGCTTTGCAGATTTTTAAAATACGTTACTTTGTCAACAGCTGCCACCACAGCACAAGGATCGTCACTGTGAGATTGAAGGTAAGCTGGGAGAGCCATTTTGTCTCTGGCTCAGGGACACAGCCATGGGGACATTTGGGGGCAATGCCCCCACAGATAAGAACTACCCTCCCCCCATGTGTGGGGTTTCCAAAATGACTCTGGGCACAGTCAAGGAAGCCGAGAAATAAACAGGTTTTTAAAAATGCAAATAGAATAAAAGAGAGAGAGTCGGAGATCCCCCCCCCCTCGGCTCACACAGAAAAGCAGCCCAGAATTGAGTCTCTCCAATCGAAAGGACTAGAGGAGGACTAGGGGCTACAGCACAGCTAGAGCTGCTGCTTTTGCTGCTGCAAGAAGAGCAGCAGGCACAGCCAGGGCACCCTGCCAGATTTCCCCACCAACAAACATTTTCTGGCTACGCCCCTGCTCTGGTTGTACCTCCTGCAGCAGCCATTTTGTGGCTGCACCCACCATACTGTGTCAGAAGTCCAAAGGTGCCCAGAGGCTCAAAAATGTCGGAGACCCCTGATCTGTAGGGTTGGGAAGAAGGATGGAACACCCACACCCTGCCCACTGCCTGTGCAGATCTCAAACAGAATCTGGGCCACACTGTCATCAGTGACCAGGCAACCTCTGATGCTGTGGGGCTGATCATGCAGCCTCCCTTAAAGGGGGCGGGAGTGCTATTTCCACTTGGCCACTGAAGAAGAAAATTGGCAGCAGCCAAGACATCCGGTGGGCTAGGAAGGAGAATGGACATATCATACCCACTCACACCCTATTAATGCCTTCCTCCACTGAAACTGATTTGCTTTAATATTCTGATTGTGGATTGTTTAAATTTGACTTGATTGTCAATTGCTTTGGGAGCTGAAAGGTGTCTTGCAAATACAGCAAATAAATAAGCACAGGCAGAACGTACAAAGGCTATGACTTTGTGCCTGGCTGAAAACACACGTGCTTTCCAAGGGTCAGGGTCTCTGATCCAATTCTGGCATCTCCAGTTAAAGGATCAAGTGGCAGGCATTGGGGTAAACTTCTCCACTGGAGAGACTGACATTGGAGCAGCTACTATTCAGTCTGACAGCCCATTGGCCTGATTGAGTTAGATAAGTTATGCTTTCCTCCTGGCAAGTGTAGCCACGTTGCAACTGGATGTTGAACTGCCCTGGAAGGCATCCAATATCGTTAGCTAGCCAATGCTGCAACTCCTTTGTGTGTGTGTGTGTGTGTGTGTGTGTGTGTGTGTGTGTGTGTGTGTGTAAGAGTTGGTTTTTATTGTGACAGAATCCAAGATGAACTATATATATATATTTTAGTAGCTTACCCACAACAAACCTGGAGGTAAAGACAGGAAGAAGGCAGAGGACAGAAGTAATCTTTTAATACAAATGTATGGCTAGTGAGAAAAGCACTAAAAAGGTTTGGCTGACATTTTTATTTGATTACAGTCATCTCAAAAGGGTACAGAGAAAAACTGCCCTTAGCGATAGGAAGCACTTTCACACTGAAACAATAAGACAGGCTATGCGAATGGTACAGTACGGATTTCTGAACTGAAATGAATAAATAAGCAGTTTTTAAAGATGGAAAAGACAATGGCTGCAATCTTAAAGGAGACTTTTAAAAGGGAATAAGCCTCGTTATTCATTTGTTTCAAAGGGCGTGCGTCATTATCATGCATCAATGGAATGCTGATCTCCCCCCCCCCCCATTCTTTTCCCCTCTTGCACTCCCTTTTGACCCTCAGTTTCAGGCGTGTGGCATGCTGGTCTGTAAAGAGCAAGATTCAAGTCCAGTAGGACCTTAAAGACCAACAAAATTTCCAGGTATAAGTTTCAGGAGCCAAAGCTCCCTTCATCAGATGAGCATGTGATGGAGCTTTGACTCTTGAAAGTTTATACCACTGAAATCTATTTTTTTTAAATTATTTTGAACTTTTTGAAAGAATGCAGAATAAAGAAAAGGGTAAGGGGGAAAAAAGGTAAAATTACCAAAACACAGTATAAAGGGCATTTTTTGCAAATATAAAGGACAATCCTTGAT
Source organism: Gekko japonicus (assembly GCF_001447785.1). NCBI lineage: Eukaryota > Metazoa > Chordata > Lepidosauria > Squamata > Gekkonidae > Gekko > Gekko japonicus. The sequence continues at coordinate 48,408 of NW_015177119.1, forward strand.
TCAAATACTTGTAGACCACTGAAGTGTTGGTCTTTAAGGTGCTACCAGATTCAAATTTTGACACACACCCCAGAATTATTATTTGTGGGGTTGCAGGTCCCAAGTAGATGAAAAGGTGTAAAGGTGGAGAGGGGCTGCATTGAGGAGGGGGAAGTGTGAAAAATGGTCCCTCTTATCTCCTCGGTCAGCAGCTCTTCGTCCACGTGGGGCTTGAGTCTCTAGGAATGATCTTTTCCAGGGACTGGTAAGGGACTTCAGGGAACAGAAGAAGGGAGGGAAACTCAGCAAGCCTTCCATCGGTGCTTTGCAAGATACAAGCCAAGTTGTCTACTCTGCCTTTTGATCAAATGATCTTTCAGGGGGCTTACAACAGATCAAAATAATAGCGTCTTTCCCCTCACATCTGTGCAGTCTATGCACAACTTGCAACTAGAGCAGAATTCTCTCCTGAAGGAAATGTGTGTGTGGGGGGGTTTAAACTCTTTGCAGCTGCTTATCCCCTGGCCATTGGCTGGGGCTGGACTGCCACCCCCTTTCTCATGATGGTCCTCCCATGGGTCCATGGGTCACTGGCTAACAACATGGGTGGAGCATCCTTCCCTTCACAACTGAAAGCTCAGTGGAATATGCTTCCAAACCAAAACAAGCTTTATCACCAGGGTGGAAGCTTACCTTCCATACATTGGCACTCACTGCCTTCACAGAGTTTTACAAGAGAGTCTTCTCCATATGGATTGTAAAAGATAGTGCACTGTTTGTCTGTGGAAAAGAAAAAGGGAAATGGTTATTTGAAGAAAGCTACCGCATAGTGGTTGGTCCTGCCATAAGCCAGGAAGTGTGAGCAAATACAATCAGGCGCAGAATTCCGTTCAGGATCTGTGTAATCGCTAAAGGGGCTTCTACACTTCCCTCAAATAAACAATCACTAGAAACTGGAAATACCATTCCTGCAGACCATTAAACACAGTGCTGCCTGCTGGGGGCATCTTAGTTCTGCTCTATTTTGGAATGACAGCATCTTTGACATACCCCTTTGCCAAATCTGCTGGCCTGTCTAGAATAGTAAACAACAGACGCCCCCCATGAAGGAGTGGCATGCATCACAATCAGTATTCTGATGCAGGATTGCAGCCACACACAACTTCATGGCTGATTTCGCACTAGAGCTGCCTCGAAGTTGCGCCACCGTTTGCCCTGACACTATCAATTTCACACCTGAAGCTGCGGGGCTGCATTTTGACTCGCAGCTTCGCCCGATTTCCCCCGCAGTTTTGTGATCCTGTTTTTTGAGGAGCACGAAACTGCGGAGGAAATCGGGTGAAGCCACGGGTCAAATGCAGCCACGCGGCTTTGGGTGTGAAATTGACCAATAGTATCGGGGCAAACGGCGGCGCAACATCGAGGCAGCTCTAGTGTGAAATCAGCCCATCTGTGGAAGCGTTTTTGCTCTTTGTCCATGGGAATCAAATAGAGGAAAGGAGCAGGAATAGACTCCTTACCCGGAGCGTGATACTCGTACACGGAGAAGGTTCCAGGGCTTGGCATTCCAACACGGAAAATCTCTGCTACTCGGAACCCGATGCACAGGAACTCACCGGCAGGAATCTGTTAGAATAGTGTGCAAGTTAAGGCGGAACCACATGAGCTGTTTACCCTTTGCACAGTGATCTTGTTTTGCAATCTCCTTGTGTTGAAGGACCCGAAGTTCTGCCAGGCCTTTGGCTGAGGTGCCGGGCACCCATCACAGTTGGCCTCCCTGCTCCCAGTCTGGCTCCCAATCTGCTGAAAGGGCTCACTGAATTCCATCGGTGGCCCTAACAGGTATGGAATTCTTGCTACCTGTATGAATTTTTATTGTTAGTGTTTTAATAGTTTTTAATGTGATTTTATTGTAACAAGTCTTGGACTTGGCTTTTGTGATCTGCCCTGAGCCCGCTCGGGGAGGGCGGAATAAAAATTTCATAAATAAATAAGTTTGTTTAATAGATCAGCTCCCATTACAAGAATACTCCTTTCTCAGAAAGGCTTTGTACCTGCCCATTAAGGGAGGTTGAGACTACAGAGCACATGTTTTTTAGATGTCCGTATTATAAGGAGGCGCGTAATAAAATCACTCCGCTGATTGAACAAATTCCGGGTCTTTCCAAAAAAGCTAGACTCGAGTTTCTTCTATCTGACCGAAACCCCAAAATTACCCACCAAGTAGCCAGTTTCTGTATGGTGATACTCAGATCACGGAAACTCTAAGGTAGCTAGTTAGATATAGTTGTTTGATATTAGATTAAATTTTAATTTGCTTTTAATGTGTCACTGATGTATCTTAAAATCTTGGAATATTGTAAAAGTGTACATCTTGTTGTATGACTGGTCTAAGGACTGTAGAAATAAATTGAATTGAATCAGCTCCCATTCCAGCTGAGGGTTAGCATGAGCTCAGCCCCACTCAAAAAGCAGGTCTGTGGCATTTGTGGGTTGTGTCAAGCTGCCCTTATGACAGAGATGGCGCAGAGCAGAGACCTCTGCATCCCCCAATTTGGTGCAAACATAGAATTTAATACAGAAGACCAAATCCAGCATCTTCAGTGTCTCAGAATGAATGCTACGTATTATAAAAACAAGTTTCTAGTCCTTATGATTGAAAAGCGGGGCTTGTAAGTATGCTGTCATGCTTGCTGAACTCGCAGGAGCTGTGGTAGAGGAAGACTGAGGGTTCAACAAGTGGGGGGACCTGTGAGACAGCCTCCCGCTGTGCTCAGTGGGCCAGCTGCCCACCATCTGAAAGCAATGCCATAACCACCACCCCAACTTGCCTGGCTCATGCTGCAGACAGGGATGGGCTGCAGAAGATCCCCTTCCCGGCTCAAGTGGTAGGGTGTACTGGGCCAGCCCTCAGCGGGTGTCACAGCAAGGACAGCAGAGGGAGGGAGAGTAATCAAGAGTCCAGTCCAGAGTCAGAGGTTCCAGAGAGCAGGTTTGACAAAGTCCAGTCTAGGGTCACGGAGTTCCAGGTAGCAAGTCCAAGTCCAGTCCAAGGTCAGGGTTTCCAGAAAAGCCGGTTGTCAGGTCCAGTCCCAGGTTGCAGAGGTCCAGTAACAGCAAGGTTGGTGGCTCAATAACAAAGTGTATTTGCTACATCCACAAACGGCTGTTTCTCCTGGCTGACTTTATAACTGAGTCTTAACAAGCTACACTCCCAGCCAATTCCTTGGCAGTCGTCCTGAAACTATTCATTCATCTTGTCAGTTGACAGCTGACGACAGGCCATGAGTCTCGCACTCCTTCTCCTTTCCTGCAACTCAGCTCGCCTCTGACAGCGTCAATGCTGCAGGAGTGTGGGTGAGCTGGGTGGGCTGGGAGTGCCTTCTGAAGCCTTATCTACTGCTTCAGAGCTACAAGGCATTGGCTCGGTTTCAGCTGTTAGGCTGTAACTTCTGCTCAGCCCCTAAACTGACCTCTTGTTGCTCTCCTCCTGGCTCAGAGCCAGCTGCAGCTGGCTGTTCAATTACTGGCTGGGGGCCAGCTGCAGGTAGCTTTTCCTCTGCAGAATCTGTGCTGTCACTGAGCACAGACTGACTTATGACATGGGGGCAGCTTCTGCTCCCTCTCTCAGACCTTCCTGTCTGCAGTGATGGGTGGCAGAAGTTCCTGTTCCTTTCCTCCCGTTCATCTGCAGCACCACCACCTCAGCTGGGTAGGGGTATAGCGGCTTCTGCTTCTCCTTCCCACCTGCTGGCCTGCAGGGACCTGGCAGTAGCACGGCATGTATGGGCAGAGGGCAGGAGTGCCTGAGCCAGCACTCCAGCTGTGTCCAAACACCTGGGTTTGGCTTGGTTCTCCTCCTCTGCCCACTGATGGTAAGCTGACATGGTCTGTATGACTGCGGACAATGTTCCTCTATTTTGAGGGGATTTAACCCTCCACTCCATTCTTTTTTTAGGTTTTCAGAATCCTCCAAGGTTGCAGGTGTATCTGTTTGCTCGCTGCATGGCCTTGATCCACAGATCTAAGTATCCATCAATGAGACCATGCTGAGAATTAGCTATAGTGATATGTAGGTGAGGGGAGGGCTACAGTGTCCCACTTTGCCCCTTCCTCTAACCAGCAGAAGTAGAATAAACTTTTGCAACTTAAGCAAATCTGTACGAGTTTGTGTAATTTTATGTACACTGCATAAAACAATCTCTGAGCAGAATTTACTTTGATGTTTAGCTAAGCTGGGCTTCCCAAGCAACTTAAAGTCCAACACAAAGGTACAATAAATGTATTCTAGTGCAGAGTATACACAGTCCGGGCACAAAACTGTTGAAAAATTATCTGCAATTACTGAAGCCTCGTGTGATATGAACGAATGAACTACTGATTACAGTCAAAGCCCAGCTCAAAAGATCACTTAAGATAAAAACGCATGAGTTAGTGGGAGGGACCTACCGAGTCTACTTGTGCCACTACGTGTCCATCTTTTATCTCATAATTTGATATCAGATGATCCACTCCATTTGCAAGCTGATAAAAAGGAGAGAGAGAGAGAGAGAATTCACCAACTGATTTGCAATTATCTAGAAAAAGGGGCCTGATTTTTTTAAAAAAATATTTATTAGTTCAATTTATACCCTGCCCTCCCTGCCGAGGCAGGCTTATTACCTGTACAAACTGTACCGCCCAGTCCAACGGGCACTTTTCTCCTTAGCTGATCTCCAGGTGATTCTGCATCTGGCATTCACTCCACATTTTCTCAACACTGAGGAAAAGGTGCAGCTCAAAACCACAGTCAAATGCCCCCAGGGCAACGCTGTACTGACTGCGAAGTCACCCCTGAATGGCCATGAATCTATGCAGAAAGTACCATAAAACCCGATAATCAAAGAAAGTGAAAGCAGCATGCAGTGTAGAGGAGACCATAAAACCCGATGATCAAAGAAAGTGAAAGCAGCATGCAGTGCAGAGGGGAATTGCTCTTCCAACATGGGTTTGGTAAAACAACAGAGGGGAAAGCCAATTTAAAAAAATGCTTGATCTAAAAAATCACATAGCCTTTTTTTTAAAAAAAATCAGATCTAAACATTCAGACTTTTAAAAAAATCGAAGCCGACCCAAGTTCAAGCAAACAAGCTGCCACCACCATTTCAACTATTATTTAGGCAGCAAAGGGGATGTGCATGTTGGAATGAGAGAGGGGGGGAAAAACCCATAAGCACTGTACTTAAAAAGTTTTGTGTGGCAGGGTTTGTAAGAAATGGTTAACACGGGGAAAGGGGGAACTTGAAGAGAACACGAAGGGCCAGTGCGGTGCAGCGGTTGGGATGATGGGCCAGGACCCGAGGAATCGGGGCTGAAATCCTTATTCTTGCCGGGTGACCTCAGGCCAATCCCTCTCTCCCAGCTGACCTCACAGAGTTCTTGTAAAGACAGAAATGGGGACGGAAGAACCCCGTAAACCACCCTGAAAGGGAGGGGTAAAAATATCTAGATACTGGAAGGAACTGAGTTCAAATCCCTGCTGGTCCATGAAGCATTCCTTGGCAGGTCATAGTGGGCGATTCTGCATTGGCTTTCCCCTCTTTTGTTTTACCAAACCCATGTTGGAACAGAAATTCCCCGCTGCATTGCATGCTGCTTTCACTTTCTTTGATCATTGGGTTTTATGGTATCCTCTACACTGCATGCTGCTTTCACTTTCTTTGATCATCGGGCTTTATGGTAGCCTCCACACCCCATGCCGCTTTCACTTTCTTTGATCATCGGGTTTTATGGTACCTTCTGCATAGATTTATGGCCGTTCAGGGGTGACTTTGCAGTCAGTATGGTGTTGCCCCGGGGTATTTGAATGTGGTTTTGAGATGCACCTTTTCCTCAGTGTTGAGAAAATGTGGAGCGAATGCCAGATGCAGAATCTCCCACTCTCTCGGGGTTGTTAGGAGAATAAAAGAGAACAGCACGATGTGTTCTGCCTTGAGCTCCTTGGAGAAAGTCTGGGATGTCAATGTGATGAATAAAGTAAACTGAAAAGTGTTTGTAAGGAAGACAGCAGCCTCTTTTCTATGGTGCCAACATAGGGGAAGCCCCCGCCCCCACGTGGTGTAAGGACATAATCTTTAGTGCCCCCCTTTCTGGAACCCATGATTTAGTAATCCAGAGTTTGATACTTGCAATAGATAAATCTTCTGTGTTTGCATCCAATCCGCTAACCAATGATATGTCCATCACAGCATGGGAGGAAGCAGATTGTGGTTCTAGCCGGCTAGGCTTGTACCTGTCCAGAGTTTAAATAAAAATTCCAATAGGAAAACAGCTGATTGGATCAAAGTGAGCAAATAACCTTCTTCCGGTGCAGTTTTTCACATGCTTCTAACTTCATTTATAGCACTATAAAACTGACCTCATCTTGGATGGCATTTGCATCAGTGAAATCAACCACAGAATAGAGAATATGCAGGGCTGGTAGTACAGTGATTTCTCAGACTAACTTGGGGGTTCCTTGGAAACAGAGACAGACCACAAGATCACAGAATGGATCACAGGAAAAGAGCTTTTAAAAATCCATTCGTAGTTAATGTATCAGGGGTGAATTTTACTGACTTGGAGCCTTCCATGCTTAAAAAGGGCCTTTCCTTTGTCCCCTACCTTGTACATGATCCATGTGATTTAATGGCAGAACTCTCACACCTATTTAGGAGGATTCAGTCAGTGGATATTTTAAAGGAGGATGGCAGACTTTTGGATTCCCAGGTGACTGGGATCAAACCTATCTTCAAAATAATCACAGAATACGGGCTTTATGGCTTTTCACAAGGACTGCCATTCTTGTAACCAAACTTCAGTGTTATTCAGCTTCTAATGTACATGGAATGAAGTCACTGAATCTGTCTGGTCATTAAAATAGCGGTGTTAGATGTGACCGAGACGTAAAGGACTGCTATAGGGGCTTTTATTGCTTCAGTGCAGTGGTTCCCACCTTTTCTGGTGCCCACCGACTGCTTTTAGGAAGTGGGCGGGGCCAGCAGGGCTTCTAAATGACTACTGGAGATCCGATTGGCTGTGCAATTTTTTTTAATGCTGCTTTAGCAGCCGCCACCACAACAGCACAAGGATTGTCATTGTGTGACTGAAGTTAAGATGCAGAAATTATTTATCCTGTGGCAGCCATTTTGTCGCCGTGCCCACCATGCCATGTCAGAATTCCACAGGTGACCACAGGATCAAAAAGACTGGGGACCCCTGCTTTAATGGCCGCAGCACTGGAATACGAATGGTACGAGGAGAAAGGCTAAAGTTCTTTTAATTGGCATGGACATTCCCACTCTGGCCTCGTGCAGATGTAAAAATTCCCAGTCTCCTAACCAGCACTAGGAGACAAGGAATGAATCATGCACTTGTGTTCCCATCCTCCACAAATTCCCTCCGATTCTTCTTTTTTTGGAGCCAACTCCAATGATGTCTGCATTGCTGTTAATGCTAACAATGATTAACTACATACCAGAGTTTGCAGCCATTGTTTGAAGCGGGTTTGCAAACTGTGGTTAAAATGGTACGTGGATCCAGGTAGTCAGCCATGTTGGTCTGAAGCGGTAGTACAAATTTAGAGTCCAGGGGCACCTTTAAGACCAACAAAGGTTTATTCAAGGTATGAGCTTTCGTGTGCAAGGCACACTTTTTCAAATACATTGGAATGGCAGATGAGGTTCTAAACTTATAGACAGGGATTTAACAGCAAATAATGTGGCAGGGTATGAGTTTTCATGAGTCTGAAGAATTGAGCAGTGACTCATGAAAGCTCCTCCCCTGCCGCGTATTTTGATAGTCTTTAAGGTGCTCCTGGACTCTTGCTCTTTTCTAATGCCTAAAATAAGGCACTTTTTTCCCTGATGTCTTCAACGAGAAATGTATAGCGACAAACTCTTGCTCTTTTCTAATGCCTAAAATAAGGCACTTTTCCCCCCTGATGTCTTCAACGAGAAACGTATAGCGACAAATTCAATCTGGCTTACTTTGCACAGGCCACCAAACGCCTGGGTTCATTAGACTGCCTGTGGTATGAATCATCATCTTCTTCTTCAGCATCTGGAACTGAAGGAATGGATTACAATCAGCTCTTCAACATCAGCTGTCCAGGAAAGTTAGCAAATTGGCTGTTGTACACCCCTGCTCTATATACCCAGCCTAAGAAAATGAACAGGTTCAACAGACTGAGCTTTTAATTTTTTAAAAAATAGAATCCTGTAGTTCAAAGCCGAACTCTAAAAAAGCACTTCCCATCCTCCAAACATCATCATTAAGGCAGTTTACAAAGGGGATTTTTATGTCATTCAAATACAAACGATTACATCAGCGTTCTCTCCTACTGAGCTGTTAAACAGCACTGCTTATCAGCACACAGCAAATAGGCAGCTTTGTTAGAACCACTAGTATTGGGGGAAATTAGCACAGTCAAAGCCAACAGTACCAACTCTCCTCTATGCTATGACTGGGGAGGCTGACAGAGCAGAGGTATGAGTGGGGCACTGGCACTATTGTTGTTTTTGAAGCACCAGTCAAAAATGAGGTCGACAAATGTTCTTACGATCCTACCACTGGCATACAGTCGCTATAGGCTTCTCACCCAAAAATTGTTATGCCAATAAAGGTTGATTTATTGATTGGTTCTCACAAAAATATGGTCAAGACTTCGATGAAACCTTTGCACAAGTGGTGAAACACAGTACAATCAGATTACTTTTGAGCACGGGGCTCTTTTTGTAGAAAAAGCCCAGCAGGAACTCATTAGCATAATAGGCCACACCTGTCCCGCTCCGGGGTCGCGGACGGTGTCCAGCCGGCCCCGGAAGCCCCGACAGCCCACCCGGGAACACGACGAGGCGACTCACCAGCAGACGGGCCAAGCGGCGAAGCAGACCGGCGCGCCCCCCCCTCCGAGCGGGGCGAACAAGCAAAGGAGAGCCCCAGTCGAGCCCGACGGAAGAGCCGAGGCACCGGAGGCTGCGGGCGGGCGTCGGAGCAGAGCGGTGGGAGAGGGCTCCCACCGGGACACCTCGTGGATCCAGCGCGGCGGGGCGGCGGCAGCGGCGCGGCCCACAGGCCCAGGCGGAACGAGGACACGGGGGAACAAAAGGGGGACCCAGAGAGGGCCAGGGAGGAAGGCACGCTTTGAGCAGAAGGCAGAGAGAGAGACCGCTAAACCTGGGAGACTCAGAGAGAACAGGACGAAGGGCTCAAGCACAGCGTGTAGGCAGAGGGGCACTGAGGGGTGCTTCTAACCCCGCCCCCTGCCGATCTGAGGCCACCTCTCCCCCGCGGTTCTCCCGCCGCCGTCCCTCGTTCCGTCCAGCCTACACCCCCTTTTCCGGCTCAACGGGCACTACCTCACGGCGGCCACCGGAGGCGCTGTTCCAAAGGACAAGGGGGACCGTGACAACACCCAACACCAGAAACATATTAGCATATTAGGCCACACCCCTGCCAGCACAGCTCATTAGCACATTAGTGTGGTTATCCAGCCACACACCCACCTTTCCCTTCTTATTCTGTTTACCTTGTTTGTTGTCAAAACTCAGGACTTTTTTTATAGCAGGAGCTCCTTTGCATGTTAGGCCACACCCCCCGAATGTAGCCAATCCTAATGAGTTTCTGATGTTGGGTGTGGCCTATTATGCTAATGAGTTCCTGCTGGGTGTGGCCAACTCGGGAGCCAGCCGGAACTCCATTCCTGTGCGTTCCTGCCCAAAAATAGCCCTGAGCATAGCAGCATCCAAGGGGATGCAGGTTAATCTAGATGTAAAGACAGCATTTCTTCATGGGGAGAGCCAGGAAGATTTGTACGTGGAGCAGCCAGAAGGTTTTATAGACTCCAAACAACCAAATTTAGCCTGCAAACTGCAGAAGGGGCTGTTTGGACTAAAACAGGCAGCATGTGCCTGGAACGAAAAATTACACATAATGCTTATAGCACAAGGCTTCAAGCAAGGAGAAGCAGATTCAGATCTGTACACTAAACACAAGGATGGGCATTGTACTTTTATTCTCCCGTATGTTGATGACTTGATTCTGGGTTATTATGATAGGCAAATAGACTATAACAGTGTGGTAAAGTGCCTAAACAGAGAAGTAGAAATTAAGGAGCTAGGAGATGTTTCTTACTACCTGGACATACAAACTGAAAGGAAGGAAGATGGTTCATTTCTCCTAAACCAGAGACAGAAAATAACTGTGGAAACTGACTTTCTTAAGAACACTGAAATAAGTGAGCTTTTATCTAAATACAACCAGTACAGAAACACCACAGGAAAACTATACCTAAGCACTACTAGTAGACCTGATATTGCAACCAGTGATGGGATCCTTAGTAGAAAGACCTAGCAAGAAAGAGTGGGTTGCAGTAAAAAGGGCGGCTGGATATCTAAAAGGCACTTTAGATTTGAAACTAAAATTGTCCTCCACCAGTAATCCAAAATTAGTTGGCTATGGTGTGTTCTCCCATGTGTCCCGCCTCCCTCTATCTCCCCGTGTTGCCTGTCCTGTGCGTGGGCGTGCAGGGGAGTGCCCACTTCCTGTGCGGACGAGGGGCCTGACGTCAGCTGTCTCTGCGTCTCCGCACACCTGCTAATGGGTAAGTCCGGAACTCTCCACGTCTCTCTCCCTCTAGCTCGGGCCCGTCCCCCTTGTGTTGGCTGCCGAGGGAGGGAGTCCGCGGTGGACCCTTTCCCCAGCTCCGTCTCTTTCAGGCCCCTCCTCCCTCGGGCTCTCCGTTGTCGCTGGGGGAGGGGGTTGAGGTCTCCCAGGTCTTCGGGGCATCCTCCCATCGCCCCGTAGCCTCCGCCTCTGTCGCCTTCGTTGCCTAGGGCTCGTTGAGAGCCCGGCGCGGCTCGCGCCAGTCCCGCCGCAGCTTGCGCCAGTCCCGCCGCAGCGGCCTGTGAGGCTGCGGAGGAGCCCGCGGTGGGACAGTTACATAGATGCAAATTGGGGAAGACACATCTTCGATTATGGCTGAGTCCAGACTGGCAGTTTGAAGCAGGAGGGAGTTGTGGCAAAAAAGACCCAGAACAAACTGTTCTGGGTTTTCCCGGTCATACTGCACCGACTGATGCGGGAGCATACTGGGGAGGAGGTGCAAGGGAGCATTCACACTGTTGGCCCACCCCTGGTGGAGGCACGGCTGTAAAGCACAGCTTTCTTTTTAGTAATCTGGAGATTATGCATAGGTACACAAGAAAAACATGGCTTTTGGCATTCACACTTTGTTGGTGCGGGATGGACACAGGATAATCACGCTCTCCAGGGTTTGATACCAATTTCACCTGGTATTTTTTTAAACTCGGGAGGGAAGGATTACAAGACGGGTTGACTACAGCTAGGGAACGCCTGACAGATGTGCCTGTGTGGACGGCCCCTTTAATCCGTTTGTGAAACGCTTCTGGCTCGTGCCTATATCGGGGCATACTGCCAGTCTGAACTCAGCCTATGAATCTACGAGTGAGTACTTTTTCCTGTATGGAGGTGTACCAATCCCCTGGGCCAGTGGAAAGTAACTTACGGTAAGTCTGTCTTCTACGGAGTCTGAATATATAGCATCTGCTGAAGCATGCAGAGAACTGTTGTGGTTTGACCAGTTATTAAAGAACTTTGGAGCTGATGAGCAAAAGCCAATTCAACTCAAAGAAGACAACCAGGGCTGCATAAAGATCTCTAAACCAGAAAAAAGGGCTGCACGCACTAAGCACATTGGTGTGTGAAGTTTCATTTAGGGTGTGATCTGAGAACAGCATAACAGAGATGGAGTACTGTTCGACAGAAGAGTTCCTGACCAAGCCTCTGTCAAGAGACAGATTTGAAAAACTATGAGATAAATTGAAACTTGAGAACTCTTACATGTGACATTAAGAAGGGCTTTCTGAAGTTAATCTGTTCACAATAAGTTAAATGTACTTACATGAATATGTCATGTAAGACGTGCTTCTATTTTTGTAAGTAAAAATTCTTTCTCTTGTTACCACTGGAGTCATATCATCTTTGTAATTTGTTTGAATAGTGTTTTCCCCTTAACCGGGAAACATGGAGGATTGGGGATACTGCGTAAAGCTTTTGTGCCACCAAGTCAAATGGGTTTTTTTAACATGTAACCCGATAAGCAGAACCTGACACTTCCTTACCATCTGGTAACTTTGCTTCGATCTTCAGCTCAAAGCTACAAGTGTCTTCAGAAGTACTGGTTTTATAATACACGCTCCTCACCTGCACATGTCCAAAAAAGAAATCAAATTTAAATTCCTTTGGCTTCAGAGTTCAAGCACCTATTTTTTAAAAGTTGCCTAAATGCATTCAGATACTGTTGGTGTCTGGATCCATAGTACGGTAACAGACCAGGATGCTATTAACTTACGCTCACTGTTGCTAATCCAGTGTTGCTACCTGTGCGCACCTCTATGTCATCATACAAGGGAGCCTAAAAATGTACGGAAACAATGGAAACTGACATCACTACAGGTCACTGCGATGTGAAGTTAAGCTCTTATAGTTGTGCCAAACTACACAGCACTTTTCAGAAACAAAAGAGCACCTAAAAGCATCCCCCTTATATGTATATAAATTCAAATCGTTTATAGTTAATCCACTCACTTCCACAGGCTTTCCTATGTAATTGGTTTTTGTAACTCTGTGTTGGTGAAAATCCCCATGATTCCTGTAGGACACTTTGACATTCATATCCAGCTCCAACCGTTTAATGAGAATGCAATACTCCGTTAGGGCTTCTAGAGCATTGACCGTATCCTGTTGAATTGATTGAAGACATAAAGACAACATTTTTTTCTTAGAATATATGATTTTATTTATTTAAATCATTACCCACCTTTCTTCCTTATAAAGCTCAGGGTAGCTTGCAAACATAGACAAAACGCATCAAATAAAATACATTAGAAACATAAAACCAAAATATTTATGTCTTTAACTTAATACAGCTTAGCAAGGATGATGGACCTGGTGAAAAGGCTAAAGCGCGCAGATGTGGGAAGCTCAGATTCAAATCCTTGCTGAGCTGCATTAAATTCTCTAGATCGGGGGTGTCAAACATGTGGCCCGGGGGCCGGATCAGGCCGTTGGAGGGCTGCAATCCAGCCCGCAAGGCCCTGGCTGTTTCTCTCAGCTTCCTTTTCCAGTTCTGCTGCTGCTATATCACAGCTTACTTTACCAGACTCTCTCAATTGCACAGAAGAGGTAGATAGGCGAGCCTCTCCTGTGCAATTGAGAGGATCTGGTAAAGCACTGGCATTACATTTTTTATGTTTTATTTAAAGTTTTAAAAATCTTTAACTGTGTTTATCTGTGTCCTTTATAAAGTTTGTATCTCCGCTACCTGGCATTACATTTTATGACACACATGGCCCAGCCCAACAAGTCTCATTTACGTCAGAGCCGGCCCTCATAACAAATGAGTTTGACACCCCTGCTCTAGATGGCTTAGGCAAGTGTCCTCACAGCCCCAGCACACACACACACCCTGCCACCATATATGAAGTATTCTGAACTTGGGAATCCAACAGCACCCATAACTCTGGGTGTGCAATATTTCTTATGCATATATTTGATTCAAATGTATAGCTTAGTTGTCCCCTAAATTCAGGCAGCTTATTTAATGTTCATATTTTATTACACAGCAAAAAAATAATAATGCAACACTAAACTCTTTGGTTCAATTAAGTCATTCAATGGGTTGCTTAGCTTTATATCCCGGGTGCTTTTCTGCTTATGGAAAGGAATCTGTAATGGTAAGAGGCTTTACTTTGGGGACATGGTTTACAGATGTGCAGGTGACAATGTCCTAAAAGGACAAAGTTGTGGAGCCACTTCTCTATGCATTCTGACTAAAAAAAAATGCAACCCAGTTGACTTTTTAGCATGGTGGTTTTGCTTAAATAAAGGAAAAAGGATCAATGCATTGCCGCTTCCTCTCTGCAAATCTTACACCCCTGCCCCTACCTCATTTCTTAAGAACTAGGATTTTACTTCATTAAATCCATTGCAAACCAAATAGAACCATGCTAAAATATGTGAACACACACAACCGGACAGACATTAAACATGCAACCAAAGACCCTATATTTATCTCTGACCACTAAGTGCTGTCTAAACACTACTAGACATCCAGTCTCAGACTTTAACAAGACTCTGGAGAAGGAAATTCCAGAGCTAGAAAGCAGCTGCCAAAAACATATCCTGGCACACCTTCCCCGTTTGGATCTGTATGTACTGAAGGTATTCGTCAGAGGGCTACCAGCTCAGGAGAGGGTCTGCACTAGAGCATGAAGGCAAAGAGATTGCTTCTCATGTACGCTGCTGACCTAAGACGCAGAAGGTATGAATGAAGCTAAACTAACCAAAGACAGCAATAAAGGGATGAGGTGGAAAGTGGATGCAGGTTACGTGGAGGGACCTAACGCAGAATAGAAATACATGCAATTAAGAGGACTTAAGCCCATTGATTTCAAAGTGCTTCTGTTGTATGGTGGTAGAAATACTGCCACTTTCATTGCTCAAAACCAAAACACTGGTTTGTATCTGGAAAGCTAGAAGGAGCCCTAAGCTGAGTCAGGTGCAACATGCAATAAGGCATTCCTACCACCATGTTTCTGCATGGTTTATTTTTAAGTACCTGTGTGGAATAAAAACCTCCACCATATCTTTGCTGTTCCAACAGCCATCTGACGATCGGGTTAGCGTAGGTTTGGTCACCACGCAGCAGAGTGGAGAGCAAAGCGTATGCGGTGGTTTCAACCATCTTAGCGCTGCCGTGAGAAGGAGCACTTCGATCGACTTTGTTGGAAGAATCTTTCCAGAAGCGATACAAAGGGTTCACTAGAAAGGAAGAGAAATGGGCAGGGAGTTAGGGCAGGGGAGAGCAGTGCAGGTAAGAAGCCGTCCAGGCAACTCGTCCCAGGAAGTCTATGGTTTACCACAGAGATACGATAGTTCCAAGGTGTGCGGCATCAACCTAACTCGTGGAACGCTGGTACAAAGTTCACCTCTAGGGTTGCCAGCTCTGGGTTGGAAAATACCTGGTGACTTTGGGGGTAGATCCAGGAGAGGGTGGGGTTTGGGAAGGGGAGGGGCCTCAGCATGGTACAATGCCACAGAGTCCACCCTTCAAAGCAGCCATTTTCTCCAGGGGAGCTGATCTCTGTCAGCTGGAGATCAGTTGTAAAAGCAGGAGATTTCCAGGCCCCACTTGGAGGCTGGCAGCTCTAATCATCTCTGGCAGAGGATCCACCTGACACAGCAGCGCATCTGAGAAGGACATGATTGCCACACACCCTCTAGACTACCATTTTTGTAGATAACTGTTACCCATTTTATCAAGAGGTATTTTTTCTCGACTTCATCCAGTGTTGCCATTGCCAGGGGGCAGGGGGGGGGAATGGCATGGGACCAGCTATCAACTGAAAAACCTTTACCATTCACAAGGGCTTCCCTCTTCAGAGCAGTGTAGGCTGCGCGTGCACCGGCCTGGTTGGATCTTGCAAGAGTCAGTGCATAAGTGACGATTGCCAAGGAAAATGTACTTTGCGCAGACTGGAAGTTCTGCAGCAAGTAATCCTCAGCTTTATTTTTAGCATCCTGGATTTTCTGTCAAGGCAAACAGAAAACATTTGTCATATAGTTAACTCACAGGTTCGGAGCTTTCATTTTCTGTGGCCAAATAATAAGCGAGCCAAGGTATAAATAACAGAGCATTTTAAAATCAAACGGAACTGCAGCAGCCCCGAAGTTTAAATGCAACACAGTGCAGGGCAGTGATACCAGATTTATTTGAGGAGCAGTATAAAAAGAAGACTCTTGAGAGTCCCTTGGACTGCAAGGAGATCAAATCAGTCAATCCTAAAATAAATCAACCCTGACTGTTCCCTGGAAGGCCAGATACTGAAGCTGAAGCTCAAATACTCTGGTCACCAAACGAGAAGGGAGCACTCACTGGAGAAGACCCTGATGCTGGGAAAG
Organism: Gekko japonicus; assembly: GCF_001447785.1. Taxonomy (NCBI): domain Eukaryota; kingdom Metazoa; phylum Chordata; class Lepidosauria; order Squamata; family Gekkonidae; genus Gekko; species Gekko japonicus. The sequence continues at coordinate 64,389 of NW_015177119.1, forward strand.
ATTGAAGGTCAAAGAAGAAGGGGACGGCAAAAGATGAGATGGTTAGACAGTGTCATCTATGACCAGGGGTCTTGTTGTAGAAAAAGAGCTGCCGGAGCTCATTAGCATAACTCATTAGCATAACTTATTTGCATATACCACGCCCCCTGACATCACCGGAAGTGACAGAAGGCCACACACCCTGACATCACCGGAAGTGTGTCAGAAGGCCCGGCTACTTACCCTCCTGCTTCATCCTTATTCCCAAACGGAATGAGGATCGAAGCAGAGGGCGGGGTAAAGAAGGGGGCGGGGCTTCACCACGTGACCGCCCCGCCCCCTAGAGGTTCTCTTCCGGAGCTCCGTACCTGAGCGCTCCCCCCCGACTAGAGCCCTGTCTATGACACAAACATGAAATTGAGCAAGCTTCAGAGGACAGCGGAAGACAGGAGGGGCTGGCGGGATCTGGTCCATGGGCTTGCGAAGAGACGGACTCGACTGTGCGACTGAACAACAACAAATTTAAAAAACGTGACAACAGAGATGCTAATCAGAACAAAGAAGCCTGTGATCACACTCACCTGCAGCGGGCATAAATGGACTGCTTTTTCAATTCCGATCAAAGAGAATGCTGTGAGATACAAAGTCTTTTCTTGCTCTTCTTTAGGCAGCGTACCCTTTTTAAAAAATAACATAATGATGTAACGAAGGACAGGTAAAAATACTGCCCTCAATAAAGAGTTCTTTGTGGAGTGACATGCATACATGTGGAGCTTCTGGACAGGTAAGCTTGACTTCAGTGGGAGAAACAGTTTCCTGTGCCCTTATCTTTGTGTGGGCAAGTCTATCCCTTCCACTGAAGGGAGTCAGTGCCTTCTAGCCACCACAGCCCCTCTGTCCTCCAAAAAAGAGGCCCACACGTGCAACAAAGAGTCCTGGAGCTCACGAAAGAGTAAGGAATGAATTGTGGCTTCAGATTTTATGGCCTAAGCCAGGAGCATCTCACCCCTTCTGAAATCTCTTTCAAGATTCTTAAAACTCTCCGGGGCTTACATGAAGGCTGACACAGCTTTGGTGCAGTCATGTAACCAAACTCAGGCCCAGGTAGGTTCCAATTACTCCCCAGTAACTCACACGAAATGAAACAAAAGAGCTTTGTTGAAAAAAGTCAAGAAAAGTTTCTAAAAACAGAGCATATAGTTCAGTGGAGTCCTAATGCACATAAAACAACAAAACTAACCGGCTGTTCTACTTGATTATTCCTAACAGCAGCAATACTAGTTCTTACAGCTGAAGCATGATGTTCCAGAGCATACACAGAGTATTTTCAGACAGCAAGGGTGGGACAGTGGAGGAAAGGGGATAAAAAGGGGAATGTTCTCTCTACCATAGTCTACACTATATAGGCGTTGCTGGCCATAACCTCCTGACCTCTCCACCACAGGGCAGCCTCCATGGATGAGCTCCTCCCCATACCAGATTCACAGCTGAACTGTCTGAATTAATTAACAGGCTCTCGAGATAACCTTGCCAAGTAACTGTCAGTCTGAAGACAGTTAATCAAAAGCCCCGCCCCACAAATGGCCATGCCAGAAACCTTTTTTTGAAGAGAGACCTGGCAGCAGTAGAGTGAGAGTGCTGCAGCTTCTCTTCAGGTTTTCCCCTCCCTCCCACTGTGGAATTCTGCCGGGGGGGGGGGATCTTGAGACCTGGGAAAAGACAGCTCAGAAGGCATTTAAATGCCTTTTGAGTTACCTTTCACAGGGCAAGAAAGCTTCGAAGGGCACTCAAGAGTGGCACCATCAAAATGTCTCCAACAACCCCCCTTTCTGCAAGCCCAGTTTACCAAAGGCTCATGGGTATGCCTTTGAAAGACTCACCATGACCTAGGTCAGGGGTGTCAAACTCACTTGTTATGAGGGCCGGATCTGACATGAATGAGACCTTGCTGGGCTGGGCCATGTGTGTCATAAAATGTAATGCCAGATAGCGGAGATATAAACTTTATATAAAGGACACAGACAAACACAAAGAATTTTTAAACTTTAAATAAAAGATGCTTAAAACACTAGAACTCTTGCAATCTCCTGCCAACCTAGCAGTTCGCAAGCAAGAAATTACCATTTCAGTGGGAAGGTAACAGCGTTCCGTGCGCCTTGGTGTTTAATCATGCCGGCCACATGACCACAAAAATGTCTTCGGACAGCGCTGGCTCTTCGGCTTTGAAACGGAGATGAGCACCGCAACCCTAGAGTCAGATTCGACGGGCTTGCAAGCAAGGGAACCTTTACCGTTACTCTTGCAATATTTTGTCTATTTAACAGTCTCTGATAACTGACACCCCTTGCTCTGAATTACTGCAACAAAATGTCTGTGCTCTAGCAATCTTGAGTATGCTGCTCAGGTGTGTATCTGTAAGCTGCAAACCTACTTTTGATCTACTGACATTCATTATAGAAATCTCATGCTCAGTATTGTGATCCTAGGACCAAGAAAAAAACATGAAATGGCTGGGCATTGCGAGCTTTTGTACTTAAGTTGCTTTATTTGCTGGTCAAGAATATGAGAAGGCATCCTGACACAGACTTTCCTACAAAGGAAATTTGCTGGGTTAACTTGGCCTGGACACACACTCTCAGCCTAATCCGGCTTGTTGTTATTCCTCCTCTACAATAGTTCACATTGCTTTCTTACTGAGAAAGACTGAATCATGAGGGCATGAATGCAGTGAAAAAGGGGAGGGAACCCAGTTGCACCCAGGAGAGCCCTGGCATAAGGATCTCAACAAAAAAAAAACCACACAGCATAAGGAGCCCAACAGAATACACACACTGTAGCAAGGCCCTTCACTCGGAGTCTCAGAGTGGCTTGCAATCTCCTTCCCTTCCTCTCCCCACAATGGACACCCTGTGAGGTAGGTGGGGCTAGGAGAGCTCTGAGAGAGGCCTGTGACTGGCCCAAGGTCACCCAGCTGGCTGCATGTGGAGGAGTGAGGAACTAAACACGGTTCTCCAGATTAGAGTCCAGCACTCTTAACCACTACACCAAAATGGCTCCGGAAGGGCTATAAACAGGCTCAGAGCATCCCCCTTTAAAAACAGGCATTCAGATGAATTTAATTAACTGTAATTTAACTGCCCCCTTAAAAATTTAAATGCCCCCAAACAAAAAAAAACACCCTGGCTACAGGCCTGGCTCTGACACCTTAACCTGTTTATTTTAAAGGTTTATTTCTTGCCTTCCCGTCTGTTTAACATCCACAAAAATGTTCTTCAGGAAGCTTATAAAATTCTCTAAGATGCTGCCAGCTTCTTTGTCATTGTTGATGTTTAATATATTGAATAGTTCTTGACACAACATGGAGCTTGGATGGAATAATGCCTGACAGGCTGTCTGATCTGCCAGACGTTTACTTGGAAAGAAGTCCCTTGGAATACGATGGGCCCTGCTCCTAGTGAAGTGAGCGTAGGTTGTGAGGCAGGGATTGTACAATGCAAGGGTCGCCTCCACCATGGACTCATCAGGTGGCCTGAGGCAAGAAAGCCAGTGTTCTTGCAGCTTCAACCTCTACCCTGCATCTTCCTAAATCTGTAATATGAAATTTGTAACAGCTCTGTGTGTGTGTATGTGTGTGTGTATAAAGTGTTATCAGTTTGCAGCCAACTTCTGGCAACCCCAGCGAGGGCTTTCAAGGCAAGTGAGAAGCAGAGGTGGTTCGCCTTTGCCTTCCTCGGCAGTCTTCCTTGGAGGTCTCCAGGGCTTTTTTTGTAGAAAAAGCCCAGCAGGAACTCTTTAGCATAATAGGCCACACCCAACAACAGAAACTCATTAGCATATCCAGCCACACCCATGAGAGCATAGCTCATTAGCATATTAGTCTGCACCCCATGTTACCAGAAGTGTGGCCATCCAGCCACACCCACCTTTTGCTTCTTATTCTGTTTACCTTGTTTGTTGTCAAAACCTAGGGCTTTTTTTGTAGCAGGAACTCCTTTGCATGTTAGGCCACACCCCTAATGTAGCCAATGCTAATGAGTTTCTGCTATTGGGTGTGGCCTATTATGCTAATGAGTCCCTGCTGGGCGTGGTCAACTTGGGAGCCAGCCGGAACTCCGTTCCTGTGCGTTCCTGCCCAAAAATAGCCCTGGAGGTCTCCCATCCAAGTACGGACCCTGCCTAGCTTCCAATATCTGGCTTTACCATGCTGCCTTCCTCTCTGCCAATAGTAGCCTACCTTAAATAAGATAGCCATTTTGAAAAGCACCAGTTCCCCAAACAGCTCCTGAAACAGAAAGGATTTGTATACGCGCATCAGGAAAAAAGATTTCCAGAAGGGAAATGCATAGAGAGCCAGTTTGGTGCAGTGGTTAAGTGCGCGGACTCTAATATGGGAGAACCGGGTTTGATTCCCCACTCCTCCACTTGCACCTTTGGGTAGTGAAGGGCGGGGTATAAATCCAATCTCTTCTCTTCTCTTCTTCTATACAGGCGTGAACTGAAAAGTGAAAATGGCCCAGGAGCAAACCAAGCTGAGCAGCCCCTGAAGGGCTACGAGCTAGTGTAGTGGTTAAAACTGGTGGACTCTAATATGGAGAGCCAGGTTTGATTCCCCACTCCTCCACACGAAGCCTGCTGGGTGACCTTGGGCCAGTCACAGTTCTCTCAGAACTCTGTCAGTCCCGCCTACCTTACCAGGTGCCTGTTGTGGGGAGAGGAAGGGAAGGCGATCGTAAGCCACTTTGAGACTCCTTAAGGTAGAAAAAAGCTGGGTATAAAAATCAACTTTTCTTCTTCTTCTGCACCACAGAAGTCACTTGGTTCAGCGGTGCCAACAAAGGGCTCATTCATTGTTTCCTCCCAGTTTGGTGTAGTGGTTAGGAGCATAGACTGTAATCTGGAGAAGTGGGTTTGATTCCCCAATCCTCCTCCACATGCAGCTGCTGGCGTGACCTTGGGTCTCTTGAGCCGTTCTCACTCAGCCCCACCTACCTCATAGGGTGTCTGTTGTA
>NW_015177119.1:69405-73277 GCF_001447785.1 Gekko japonicus
TGAGGCTCCAAGTAAAGAGTGAGGTGTAAATCTAATCTAATCTCCTCCTCTTCTTCCTCTTCCTCCTCCTCCTCCTCTTCTTCTTCTTCACTGGGAGCAGTGTGGGAGGAGCCAGTTGATGAGTTGACACCAATTACCATTATCATTGATGAAGGGTCTGAATCAAGTGGCCCCAAGGCACTAGCAGAGTAGGTGGGGCTTGGCTGTGCTTGCTCCACCAATGGCCCTCTAGGGCTGTGGCCCAGCAGAAAATCCCCCTGTTAAGTTAAATGGCCAGCTGACCCCTAGCGGTGTACTGGTTATATGAGTGTACAGAATAGATCTCCTGCTCTGTGATTAAGTGAAATGTCTGACCTCGGGCCAATCACATCCGCTCTCATTCCTAACCTACCTCACAGGGTAGTTGCATGGATAAAGATGGAGGAGGGTAGAGGGAGGGCCACATAAAGCACGGTGAAGTTATAAAATAGATGTGCCAATGAATTTGCTTTGATGGTAAATAATAAAAGATCAGCATTAGACATGTGCAAGAGTGAAAACATGCAGCCAGTTTCCATACCTGTAGTTTTACTGGCTGGTAACTTGAAATCTCTCTGAAAGATCCATCTTCCATTTGACAGTAGTCAATCATCCATGCCAGAGAACTGCACACAGAAGCCTGCTCCACAGAAGTGTACGAGCTAACTTGTCCCAAAATCCTTAAAGCAAAAGCTGTCATCCTGCCATGGCAATCAAGTAAGATAAGGATACTTCCTCAGTAAACCTTTTAAAAACTAGTTCTGAAGTTATTTTTTGGTCAGCTTTTGGGATTCTGACAGAACCAGGAAAACACTCAAGGACAGGCATAATCAGTTGTCAAAGCCCCCCCCACTCTTCCCAATCAATATTTCAGTTTTGATAGAAAACCACTCATCATATAACACAGATCTGGTAGGAAAGTCCCTAATTGATTGCCTTTATTCTCCAACTAGGAAAAAGGCACGTTGTGGAAATAAATACAACGAGCTCTAGAAAGAGGCTCTGGGCGGGTGCCCTGGCCTTGGACACTCAGTGTCAATTTGCTGTGGCGACCTCAGCAGGGTATAATGACACTGAGTCCACTATTTTCTCCAGAGGAACTGATCTCTGCTACCTAAAGAACAGTTGTAATTTTGAGTGATCTCCAGCCCTCACCTGGAGATTGGCAACAATGGTTCCCCATAAGGGAATAGTTGTTTTGGAGGGTGGAGTCTATGGCTTTGTACCTGTACAAGGTCCCACGCCTCCTGAAACCTCACCCTCTCCAGGCTCCATCCCTCACATATCCAGGAATCTCCCACCTGGAGCTGGCAACCCTATCTCCTTCCCAGCCAATCATCAACCTACCTTTATTTCCCTCTCACTCTTCAGCTTTCCACCCCCCACACACCTGCAAGCCTCTCCTGTGCTCTGAAGCCCTAACTGCTACGTTACATCTGCTGTCATATGGGGGCCACCTCAGCAGCATATAAGGATACAGAGTCCACCATTTTCTCCAGGGGAACTGATCTCTGCCATCTGGAAAGCAGTTGTAATTCTGAGTGATCTCCAGCCCTCACCTGGAGATTGGACACATTTTACCTCAGAACAGCAAAACTGGTTAGAATGTTAGAGGCAAAAGCCAATCAAGTCGCATATGCAAAAGACCTCTGTGTTCCGTGGCAGAGGCCAATGAGGCTGCATATGCAAATAACCTCTGTGTTCTGACTGGCTATGGGGGGGGAGAGGAACTGCAAAATGTTTAGAATGTTGAAGGCAGGACTCAGGCAAAGCAGCCAGTGGATAGGGAGACCCTATGAATGACAGATCAGAGAGCGAACTGATTTTGGAGCCTGTGGAATGTTCTAGAGAAGTGCCACCACCATTCGGCTTTTATTTATAAGGGAGATGAAAGCAGAAAAGTTTTCTCTCCTCCTTCATGTTATCCTCAAATCAACTCTGTGAGGAGGAGGAAGAGGAGATTGGATTTGTACTTGGAGTCTCAGAGTAGTTTACAATATGTGCCATCCAAGGGGTCCCTGTAAGGATTCGTTTGGACACATTTGGGATCAGTTAGAGCTTCTGGGCCAGGTTGAAGGGTGGGTAGAAGAGAGCCCATCCGTCCACTGCCCACCCTGATCTCCTCCTGGCCCAGGAAAACCCCTGGAGAGAGAAATCTCATCCAAAGAGGGCCCTGGAAAGCAGTAGTTGCAGGCAAACATAAACCAAAACCATTTCTTTTAGTTCCCTGACAGTCAAATGCCATTAACTCACCAAACACTGGACTGACCATCCTTCCACATTGTGTAAGAAAAATCTTTTTTCTGGAATGATAGGATTCTTATGATTCCTAGGAAATACATAAAGCAGAGCTTCCAAAGTCTGTTTCCCCAGAGTTCAAATGTTACAGAAGCATATACTTTATATTTCTGTCTCAGAACAAAGTAATGTGAAAAACAGGCAGCCCAATGTTCCATCTAAGCTCCACAGTGTTATAAGCAAAAATTCTACCTCATGAGTGAAAAAACCTAGTAGCATTTATATCCCACTTCTCCCTGTGACTCAAGGCATCTTACAAATCATACTGAAAAGCATAATACGGGTGTGCAAAAAAGTATTTTCCCCCCAAGCTCCATTATAGCCTATGGGGACCATAATAGTTAATGGGCCCCATAGGTTATAACGGAGAATAAATCCAGGGTTATCTGGGACTGTGGGAGGCCTGTTTTTTGAGGTAGAGACACCAAATCTGCAGCATGGCTGCAGGTGCCTCTCCTCAAACCCCCCCCCCAAGTTTCAAAAAGATTGGACTAGGGGGTCCAATTCTATGGGCCCCACGAGGAGGTGCTCCCATCCTCCATTATTTCCAATGGAGGGGGGAAATGCCTTCTAAGGTCCCATTCACACGAGGGGATTTGGGCCGGGAGCGGGACGGTCCGGGGGCGGAGCAAATGGCCGCGATCACACCACAACATCTGGGAAGCGTAGTGCTTCCGTCCCCGAACTGGCCCATCCACGCGATAATCCGCATCAAGTTGGAACCACCTACCGAGGTGGTTCATCTCAATGGTGCACCGCAAACCGGGAGTCTGATCGCCGGCGCATCCTTGCGCCGGTGCGTCCCCGGCTCCTAGCCGAACTGCACATGCTCCGACATGCGCATTTCGGCTGGCTTGCCGTCAGATCTGTGTTTTCTCCCCGGCGTCTGATCGTGCCGGGGAGAAAAGGCAGCGCGGCCAGGGGATCCGTGGGATCCCACCGCGCCGTTTCAACTTTGGCGCGGCTTTTAAAAGCCACGCTTTTTGGCGGCTTTTCCCCTGCCGTGTGGCAGGGGCCTAAGTTTATTTGTGAGCTGAAGCTAAAATCCCTGAGCTGCTACCTAGTGCAGCTTAGAAGAAAAGAAGAGATTGGATTTATACCCCGCCCTTCACTACCCAAAGGTGTCTCAGAGCGGCTTACAAATTCCTTTCCCTTCCCCTCCCCACAATAGACACACTGGGAGGTAGGTGGGGCTGAGAGAACTCTTGACAGAAACTGCTCTTTTTCAAGAACAGCTATTATCAGAACTACGGCTTGCCCAAGGTCATCCAGCCAGGTGCAAGTGGAGTAGTGGAGAATCAAACCCGGTTCTCCCAGATTAGAGTCCGCGCACTTAACCACTACACCAAACTGGCTCTGGGTCGAGAAGAAACTCTGTTCACAGCCACTACAATTTGCACAACTGCAGGAGTTCAACAAGGTGGCACCACAATCTTCACCCATGGCAGCAGCCTGACAGTCACTTTAGACCACTTGCCAGTGTCAGCAAGCTGCCATTGTGTTCTGTATTACCTGCCTGTTTGTACAGTCCCTTCCCCCCCCCCCCCCCTCCCGGC
>NW_015177119.1:73502-144340 GCF_001447785.1 Gekko japonicus
CCGTGGGAAGTGGTCTCCATGGACTTTATCACTGATCTTCCATGTAACAAGGGGAAAACTGTTATTTGGGTGGTTGTCGATCTGTTTTCTAAGCAAGCCCATTTTGTGCCTTTCTCTTCGCTGCCCACTGCCCAAAAGCTAGCGAAGGCTTTTCTGTATCATATTGTAAGACTCCATCAGTTGCCATCTAAGTTAATTTCAGATAGGGGCCCCCAATTCGTTTCCAAGTTTTGGAGGGAGCTCCTCTCAATCATGGGGGTGGAGCAAGGTCTCAGCAGCGCTTATCATCCTGAGACCGATGGGCAGACCGAACGTGTAAACCAAACTCTTGAGCAATATTTACGTTGTTTCACAAACTACCAACAAACCGACTGGTGTGACCTATTGCCTTTGGCTGAGTATTGTTACAACAACACGTTGCATAAGTCTACGGGCATGTCCCCATTCAAGGCTGTCTTTGGTTATGAGAGCCCCCCTCTCCCCTTTTTACAAGGGGCTCCTATTCCTCATGGGGGGGATGCTACCTCTTGGTGTAAATCTTTGCAAGATGCCTGGCCTCTTTTGTGTCAAACCCTGGATGCTGCAAAAGCAGCTTATAAGGCCCAAGCGGATAGGGGTAGGGTGGTGGGATTGGATTTAAAACCTGGTGACCTGGTGTATGTTTCTACTAAAAATATCAAGATGTTAAGACCTAGTAAGAAACTGGGGCGGAAGTATATTGGGCCTTTCAAAGTTCGAAAAATCATTAATGATGTTGCTGTTGATGTTGAACTGCCTAAGAATCTGAGGGCTTTACATTCTGTGTTTCACATGAGTTTGTTGAAAAAGGACCCTGGTACCTCTCCTTGGCGTCCATCTGTGACTCCTCCTCCACCTGTGTTACTTGAGGGGGATGAACATTTCGAGGTTGCAGACATCCTCGACTCCAGGATGAAACGTGGTAAGCTTTGGTACCTCATCGAGTGGGTGGATTTCGGACCCCAGCACCGCGAATGGGTGGAAGAAGGGGATATTCGGGCCCCTTATCTGATTCGGAGGTTCCACCGGAAGTTCCCGGACAAACCGGGAGGACTCCCGCCCAAACCGGGAGATCTCCCGCCCTGCCCGGGAGACGGAGGGTAAGGTGTATTTTTGAGGGGGCAGTATGTCAGCAAGCTGCCATTGTGTTCTGTATTACCTGCCTGTTTGTACAGTCCCTTCCCCCCCCCGTTCCTGGCATGTGTTTTATTCTGCTGTAACGCTTAAACCAAGCAGCTGGAGGACGTGAAGTGGGAGGTGAGCTTGATTGCTAGCTTGTTGCTTTTTGAGCCTGGGAACTGCAGCAATGTTATGTCTGAAGATGGTAGTGTTCCCAGGGATTGCCCGCGCAATCGTTTCCCTGTACCCGCCAGCGGGAAAGTGACCCATTGGTTCTGTACCTGGTTTGAATCCCTTTATTATGTTTACCCGAGCTGTTTGTAACCATTCCTAACAAAGACCTTGTTTGAGTATCTTTCCAAAGCTTTGAAATAAATTTTGCTTTCTTGAAACGTGGATTTATTCTCGATGCTTGGGGATCCAACAGCCAGCAAAAGCAGGCATAGCACTGGCACATCAGAATCACTTAGTTGCCACAAGCAGACAGATTCCTGTCTTTGATGTTTATATCCCAGGTGCAATTTCCTTTGGTGACCAGCAGGTCCCATGGCATAGGGGAATACAAAATCGGTGCCTGAACTTCTGGGCTCCATGTTTAAGCACATCAGTGTATGACTAATTCCACATGGAGGCATTAATTTACCCAAACTGGGAGACAATAGTGACCCTTATATTCATAATATATGAATTTTTTTCTCAACACACACACACATTATGCATATTCTGCTCCTACAAGGTTTACAGGCCCATGGAAGAACACCACCTGGAATCTTATTTTACCTTCTTTCATCCTTCTCCATATGTTCAATCTTGAAGTGATGGTTGCTGGGCCAAGAACGTCCCAGCTGTTTGTCCTTTCCAGGTAGTGATACACATAAAATACTGGGATGACATTCATGAGTTCAGTTTCTGCACTTCCCTTGGGGAGGTTAGCAAGGAAGTTGACCCCTTCTGGGTCGAGAACTGTAGTGATCACTTCACCCAGAATGTGTCCTAGAAAAGGGGAATTACACCATGAAATCCTGTCTTTAGGCAGTATGTGCAATGCATACCATCCACTGATTCTAAATTAGGGCTGTCCTCTGAAATTCTCATCTAAATTGCTCCCTGGATTTTGGAGTTCTGAATTATCTGGTCTTGTTTCCAAAGTGGAGCTAATACAGTTAGCAGTAATCCTCTGTTTCTTAAAAAAAGAAGAAGACGACACTGTACAGAGTACTGTATGTGTGCAGAGAAACTGTTTTTAGCCCCTCCCATTTGTGTCCTTTTCTCCTATACATTACTGGTGCATACAGGCTGCAAAAAAGCTGCCTTGTTTTGATTGTATCTATACCTGCATCAAGATTCCTTTTGTGTACCAATGCACAGGAACGCATGCAAATATCAGTAAAACATTGCGTAAGAAGAGCCTTGATGCAATTATATGCACAGTTACATCAACATTGCTTTTTTGGGGTAGCTTTCTATCAATGCACAAATGAGCACTAGGTGAGGGGGAGGTAAAGATGATACAAATGAACTGAGAGAACTGAAGGCTACACTAGAATGCACATATGCTCCAATATCAGAATTGGTTTGTGTAATGTACTCCGCCATGACCGCGTGTGCGACCGTTGGGCCATGCGGTCAGGCCAAACAGCAGAGCTTCGCTCCCCTGAGAACAATAGCCGAGCGGATCCTAGCCCGCACCTATCAGAGGGCCAGGTCCGTGGCCGAGAGCCTATGAGACTCTCGGCCACTGTAAATAGCCTATAGTGAAGTAGGGGGTGTGTTTTGGTGGTGGGTTTCTCGGCATAAATACCGGCCTTGTTCTATCCTAATAAAAGTACTTTGCTGAAATCACTCAACGTTTCTCAGTACTTTTCAGTTTGTAGAAATTCTCCTGGTTAAATCAGAGTTAAGGAAGAGCGAAACTCTCGAACAATCAGTGGTCATTTCCTGCGGGCGCGCATAGGAACAGAGCTCCAGCAGTAAAGAGCCCAGGGGGTGGGCACATGCAACAAGCCCCACCCCCTGCTCCCAGCAGCCCTCAGTCAGAGCAAGCAGCAGCCAGGTAAGTTGCAGAGCTCCCCCCAGCCCCCTTTAAGACCAAGTCTTATTCAGGTACAAGCTCTCCCTCCTCTGTGAGAGCAGATCTGCACGTCCGTCCCCCCCAATAGCTAGCAATACAAAACAGTCCAGTGGAGCCTGAGCGGTGGGTCTTGCCTTCTGACACACTTCCGGTGATGGCAGGGTGTGTGGCATATGCAAATAAGTTATGCTAATGAGTTATGCTAATGAGTTATGCGAATGAGCTCCCACACCTCTTTTTCTACGAAATGACCCCTGCGAACAATGAATGAGGAAGATCTGCTCAGCCTTTCAAAAGAGAGATATGAAAATTGTCAAGAGCTAAACTAGCCTATGATGTGTCGAGAAGACTGTATGCGCCAAATTACCTTTTATACTCACAGTCCTGTCAAGTCTTGTTTTAGGGACAATATCTGATGGCATCCTGTGTTGAAATTCCGCCTCTCTCTTCACGGTGCCTATTGTGGAAAATAGAAAAGAAAACATACAACACTACTTATGTCAGTATGTCATTTCCTTAAGTCTTTTAATATTGATGCTAACTTCTGTCTACCATGTGTTTATTCTACCCTTCCTTCAAGGAGTTTAATTTAGTATAAATGATTTTCCCCTTGCTCATTTTATTTGAAAAAGGATAATAAAAATTGGCATGAACCTAAAATGCAAAATATAACAAAGTTTAAAACATTTTTAAAAATCACATGGAGGAATTCATTTTGCCAATTTGTATCTAACTTTGATTTAAAAAACCTGCTAAATTGTTAAAAAAAAAACAGACATCATAACAATAATCATGTAATGCCGCTTTTATGCCTTGCTTTGGATTTATGATGTTCTTATGCCCTGGCTAGGTTTTATGATTAGTTGTTATTTATTTTCATGTTTCTTTTATTGTGTTGCATGAACACATCTCTCTTGACCTGAATGGCTCAGGCTAGCCTGATCTCATCAGATCTCAGAAGTTACACCGGAAGACCACCAAGGACCATCAGGGCTGCTACCAAGACACTGGGAATGGTACACCTGAATATCTCTTGCTCTGAAAACCCTACTGGGTCGTCATCAATCTTCCCTGTAAGCTGCGGGGTCTCGTGAGCAGAAATTCAGCCTCATGAGCAAAGCAGCCACCAGCATCAAAGCCATGAGCGAGCCCACACCTGACCATCGCATAAATTAGTTTTTTAGAAGATTATTACCATAACCTTGTAAAAATCTCAGAATAAATTCTTCTGTTTAACAGCCCTGCTTTAGATGGCCTTTGAAAATGCACAGTCAGCTAACTGTGGGCTTGTGCTCCAACAGCATCACAATGCACGCATGCTGATCCTTATCTAGATCAGCAGAGTGAAACAATTAATCAAGAAGAGAAGAATGTACTTGCCATACCATAAACACCTTGTGGGTCCAGAGTGCGGCCTTCATAAATTTCCTTTCGTATGCCTTCTGGCTGAAACCCAACCATGGGGGGAAGGGGAGGAATACAATTATTCAGCACTTCTGCTTATACATTTCTTTCTAAAAGTTTAGAAATAATTTTAAAACTATTATAGTTTTACACTTATTACAAACACCCCGCCTGTTCTGAATGAAACAATGACAGTGTTAAGAAGAGTTACACCCATCCAAATCCATTGAAGTCAATGGACAGTACAAGTTAAACAAAAATATAGTAAAAAATGTTAGCTAGCACAGAGATTGCAAAAACAGGAACAGTCATAAAACTTGGGGTGCACTAAGAATCCCTTATGAGGGCAGAAAAGTGGGGTGCGAATTTTGTAAAATAATAATAACATAAATATAATCCAGCTCTGAAGTGTAACTGTGTTTCAAAATGTAAGCAGAGAAACCATGATCATATCTCAAAATAATTCCTTTTTTGCAACTGTATCTGGTCTGTCCACCAAAAAGGAATTTTCTAACAGCATGAAGGGCTGCAAAAATGGTTTGGTGTAATGTCGGACAAAGAACTGGGATCCCTCAGGTCTGAACCCCCATCCTGCCATGGATACTTGCTAGGTAACCTTGGGCCAGTCACCCACTCTGAACCTAACCCATCTCTCAGGATGAGTATGAGGATAAAAACAGGAGAAGAGAATGATATAAACCACTTTGGGTCCCCATTGGAGAGAAAAGCAGGATATAAGTGAAGTAAGTAAATAAACTGCAGCAGTGAGCTGTAATAATTCAGCCCCTCTGTTCTGCAAGCTGCTGACACTGGTAGAAAGAGTCCCACACGGGCTCTTCTGTACATTGCTTAGTTTGTACATATTTATAGTTTGTACATATTTATTTATTTATTTCCATTTATTTCCATTTATGAATCGCCTGTCCCCACAACTGTGGAGCTCTAGGCAATGTACAAAGTTCTAAATGTATAAATGTATAAAAGCATAAAAGCCATGTCCAACAACATACAGTAATTAAAAACAAGTGGTGAAATTCTGTAGCTCCCTCCCATATCTGGCATGTGAGTGCTTCCCACGTTCAGGGAGGAGTAAGTTCTATAAGGAATAAGGGTCCAGGTAGGGTTCCAGCCATGATGTTAAACCACTGCTGTCCTCAACCAAATGCCTGGTGGAACATCTCTGCCTTACAGGCCCTGTGGAATTGCATAAGATCCCACGGGGCCCTGATGTTATTGGGCAGAGACCTGGAATGGGATTCATAAATGAAATTAATTGACATTTTTATAGTTCTACAAGGAGGGATATACAGATTTTAAATGCACAGACTGAGACTGGAGAACCAGTTCTACAGTTTGAAGCAACTTAGCTTAGAGAAGACAAAGAGGAGACAAGATGATACTCCTCAAATACCTGAAGGACAGTTACATTGAAAAGTCCTGGCCAAAAGGATTTGGTAGCAGCACCTTAGACATAAGATGGTGGCAACCAGAATCATATTTGACTGTAGCTACTAAACCAAGGCATGTTTATGTAAAGGTTAAGCACATTTTATCAATCATTATTTACGTTGACAGAACATGTGTTTTTAAGTAAGGAGATCTATCTTACCACAACTCTTAAGGTTCTCACGACGGTTTCGCTGTTAAACTCGGTTCGGAGGGTAAAGTTGATTGTGTGGAGACCTATCTCCAGAGGGAGAATCTTGAATGTTACTGAGGCAACAGAAGAGCCCTCTATTACCGGAAGGCGACGGCGATCACACCTGATGGTTTGTATGCCAAGCCGATTCCTGGTGGAGCCTCTGAACAGGCAAATTCCTTCGCCAACTGACATCTCAGTGCAAAACTGAAGTGTGAACCAGGAAGAGAATATTTCATCACCTGGATCACTAACATGCAACAAAAAGAAAAACCTCAAAAGGGCTTTTAAGAAGTAATTCCTTAATAGGTCCCCATGGGTTTCAAGAACCATCTCGACTTTGCAAGTCTCTTGCAAATGCTTTCTGTTGACTGGGATAGTTTCTTTCAACAAGGTTGCAAGTTCACTTGGAAAGTCACCTGTGATAAAGAGATCATTCTTGAAATGCACCAGGAAATATTAAAGGCTTATCACCTTATGAGGTTTTCCTTTTATTTTGTCTCCTGCCCCCCATCACTGGAGTAAATGTGCTCTCAAACTTTTCAGTGTGTTTGAAATATTTGCTGACTATTCATTGGATATTTAATATGAATAGCCAGTTATAGTAGTCTTAAATATTTGACCTCTTTATTCATACTAAGGTATCAAATATCTCACAGCACTTTATAACTGTATACAATGGTATTTACTAGTATGCGATAACAATTTTTGCATTTGGCAGTAACTGACTCTTGAATGATTTACGAGTTTCACATTTAACTGCCAAATCCAAAAGATAACCCCCCCAAATCTAACACCTTCACATCTCAGATTCGGAGATTAAAGGTTCAAATCCATATTAATAACTACATGTTTGAGATGTTGCATTCCAGTTCTGAATGGAAAGAGATGAAACACTGGTATGCATAAAACCTTTAATTAACACATTCCCAGTAATATTTCTGGTTAAAGAGGCTTACCTTCGTTCTGATATCTCTGTAATTGTAAACAGATCCTCTCAATTCAATGTGCTCTCCACGGACAACAGAGTAAGGAATATTCACACTTAAGAAAATGTATTTGATTACCTCCACTTGAAGTGCATCAGCAACACATATACCTGTGTAAAAGGAACATTAAAGAATATCCTTAGTATTTACAAAGGATTGCCTGTAAAAACTTGCAGGTGACCTATATGACCAGTGCAAGCAGAAAGCAAGTGTGGGCATACATACACGGAGGCCCAGACTAGTTTGGTACTATGGTGGGGGTGAGAACCAAATCCGGACGCCTCATACTGCTGCCAGTTGCAGAAGCTGATGTTGCATAACTCAACCTTCTCTGAGCGCTTTGTCTTGATAGGAGACAAAGACGGACTTAGGACATGTGGTTCTTGCTTTACACCCCAAACCAGGCCCGTAGCCAGGATTTTTAATTGGGGGG
This sequence comes from Gekko japonicus, assembly GCF_001447785.1. Lineage (NCBI taxonomy): Eukaryota > Metazoa > Chordata > Lepidosauria > Squamata > Gekkonidae > Gekko > Gekko japonicus. The sequence continues at coordinate 81,176 of NW_015177119.1, forward strand.
GCCTTTAAATAAGTCAGGGGGCACCCCGCACAGACCCCTGTGCACACCTCCAAGGGAGTGATTGGGCTGGATGGTAAGTCAGGGGGCCAGACCCCGATATGCCCCACTGTAGCTACAGGCCTGCCCCAAACTCCCATGGCTTTAGTGAACATCCCATGCTTGTCTATTTTTTTAAAGAACGAAGTGCTCTGCCCCCACCCACATTGTCTCATTTTATGCCCGAAGTCTTGCTTGTTCACACACACACACACACACACAAAATTAGGGCTCCTTTACCTACCTTTATCTGAGATGCCAACACCCTGTATTTCCCATGTAGTGAGAGAATCAGGAAGGGTCACAGAAAGAGTCTTCGACCTGCATAACAGTTTTTACAAAAAGTGAATAACCGAAATTCAGCCTCATTACTGTTTTTCCATTGGTGGCATCGGAGAGCTGGTTTACATATTCCATTCAGGAAGCCTAACAGTGTGATGTACGAATTGACCAGAATCAGAAACCATGGTTGGAAGTGGGCTTTCAAACCATGGTTTGTGAAAAGTAGGGTTTGGTGTGATGCCTGAATTGACAAGCCACAGATCTCTAGAAGTCACTATATCTAAGGAATGGGCCATTGGGCAGGTGGAAAATTAAAGCAGACAGCTCTAAGAAAAGTTTGCTTCCGTGCTGGAAACTCAGACCATGCAATGCATCCTGTCTTTTTCTGAGTTCCCTGACTAAACTTTTTAAATTCTTAAAATTTGTTTTATGCTTTTAAGGGTTCTGCTGCCCCCCCCCGAAATCTCTGTTTATTATTGATTATTTGATGCTGCTGACTTTCCTAGACCTTTTAAAACTTTGCTGGTTTTTAGTCTTTGATGTTATATAATGTATATGTTCTAAAGATGTATTGTCTGTTTGTTTTCAGCTGCCTAGGGTGAAGTCTGGCTAAGAGTGCAGAACACAAACAACAAATTAAACAAACAGGTTCCCAGAAGCCTGGTCCAGGCACTAAAAGCATGCATTCATACAAACTGACCCCATCACATGTGGTCAGGTTTCATAATAAAGTTGCCACCTTCTAACAGAAAGGGTTATGGAGTGCATATGTACATAGTATGACACATATTGTTATAGCCTTATATTGCCATAACTCTCCTTTCTTTTTCTGAGTCTCAGAGAACCTTTTTGATTTTTTTTGTATTTTACAAATTATGAGAGATCACAGGAGAAGCTGATCGACCAATACAAACAACCAGGGCTATTTTTGGGCAGGAACGCACAGGAATGGAGTTCCGGCTGGCTCCCGAGTTGGCCACGCCCAGCAGGAACCCCATTCATAATAGGCCACACCCAACAGCAGAAACTCATTAGGATTGGCTACATTAGGGGTGTGTGGCCTAACATGCAAAGGGTTCCTGCAACAAAAAAAGCCCTGGGTTTTGACAACAAACAAGGTAAACAGAATAAGAAGCAAAAGGTGAGTGTGGCTGGATGACCACACTTCTGGCAATGTGAGTGTGGCATAATATGCTAATGAGCTGCTCTGTCAGGGGTGTGGCCTAATATGCTAATGCATTTCTGCTGTTGGATGTGGCCTGTTATGCTAATGAGTGCCTGCTGTGCTTTTTCTACAAAAAAAGCCCTGCAAACAACCATGATGTAGTTATTTTATGTGAATTGCATATAGAAATTACTTAAATCCTATAAAGATTTTTCACATTAATAGATACCAAAGAATTTTACAGTGCATATAATTCTTCTATGATGAACAAAGTGCTTAGGTCAAATAACTGTCCATATAGTCACTTTGAACTTCTAATTGTCAACTTCTTCATCCATTCTAAGTTCTGTGTGGCAATCCCTCCCCTTTATGTTATAACAGAGGATTTACGTGATGTTTCTGCTGCGGAATTTGCCAAGAAGTAGAGCACAGAGATGGGTTTCGAGCTGTCCCATTGGTGGGAAGCTGCGGATGTGCTATTAATGGAAGTGGAGAAAGAATGTGGCCTTGACTGATGCTTATAACATAAAGAGGAGGGATTGCCACATAGAACTTTGAATAACTGTTTGTATTGGTTGATCATATTCTGTATTTTGGCATCCCTGTACTAGATATAATTCCATCAACCATAAAAGGAATTCAACCAGGGCCTAACTACATGTTATATTTTTCCCAGGTACATCTGTGGGTTGGGTTCTCAGGGAGCTCTATGTTTCCCAGGACTAGTTCGGATCAGGACTGTGTCAAACACGGAGAGAGGACTTAGACCATCCTCCCACCCCTGTGCCGTTTTCCTGACCTGAAGTAGCCACAAGGAGCAGTTTATTAACTACACTGGGGGGAGGAGAATCTGTCACAGACAGAAGTGATATTGGGGGATTAATATTCCCAAACACTTGCACTGACCTGCTTAGCCCAAGCAAGCCCGATCTCACCAGGGTTGATACTGGCAAGTACTTGGATGGGAGACCTCCTTGGAGTACCAGAGGTGGGAGGTGGGGAGCAGGCTTTATTCAGCCACCTCTCTGAATATCTTCCAGACCCCCAGTGGGGGGGTCAATCATCAGAGGTTGCCATGACTTCCAGGTGCACACACGCTCACATGCACAAACATACATATGAAAAATACAAAGAAATAACCAACAAAAAACCCTTTACCAAGCACTTTGGGGCCTGATTTGGCTTGGGAGTGCAGGGTAGAATAGGGGTTTCAGCCCCCCCCCCCCCCCAATGCAATTTTCCTGAGCCAAAACAGCCACAGGAAGCTCCTAGTTTCTCACTCAGGAAAATGGCATGGGGGAGAAAAGCCGAAGTTCTTCCTCTTCCCACAACATACCCTCCCCAACCCAAATTGAGCCTCACAGTGTTTGGGAGTGTTAGTTCCCCAATATCACTTCTGTCTGACAGATTCCCCAACCAAACGTGTGGCAGATGCTGCTTCTAGCTTGGCTTCTAGCTTGGCCCTTAGAGTGCTAGGAAAACAATAAGCAGCCTCTGCTTTATAAAAAGGGCAGTTCCGTACTACAGTTGAAGTTCAAATTATAAGATCTAACTAGGAATAAGGCCCGTTGTGGAAATAAATAAAACAAGCTCTAGAAAGAGGCTCTGGGAGATTGCCAAGGCCTTAGGCACTCGGCGTCAATTTGCTGTGGTGACCTCAACAGGGTATAATGACACAGAGGCCCCTGCCACACGGGGGGGGGGACATGGGCAAAGTTTAAAGCCGCACCAAAAGAGACACGCCGCGGCGGGATCACATAGATCCCCTGAGCCACCGCGCACTTCCTCCCTGGCATGATCAGATGCCAGGGGGAAGCCACTGACCGGGAAGCGAGGCAGCCGAACTGCGCATGTGTGAGCATGCGCAGTTCAGCCATGAGCCGGTATTGCTACGAACGAAGAGCGCGCCGGCGATACCACGGCCACGCTTGATGCAGCGTCCCAGGTAAGTCCTCCTCTGGGGGTGGTTCTTTTTTACAGCGCGTTATTGGCCTGAAGAGACGGATCGGGAACGGGTGCGAGCCGATTCCCAGATGTTGCAGTGTGCTCGCGCCTGTTTGCTGCGCCCCCGATCCGTCCCTCTCCCAGGCCAAACTCTCCCGTGTGACTGGGGCCAGAGTCCACCGTTTTCTCCAGAGGAATTGTCACTGCCTTTTTAGAGGGACAGTGAGACCCCTCTGGCTGAATCTCCCTATTTGAAGATAGAATCCCCAATCTTTGGGGGGATCCCTGAAAAGTAAGCACACACTCTGAACCAACAGGACATAAATCAACAGGGATTAAACGCAATCCTATACAGAATACTCTCTACCTCTGGAGGTTATGGGCTCACCTGTACTTCAACCTCTCTCTCTTGCCCAAGAGAGCAGGGAAACTTCTATTCATTCCCCAGTCCAGCCAACTGTGGAGTGGCTGAATTTCTGCTGCCTCCCAGGGACGAAGTCTGCCTCCTCCCTGGATGCCGCCCTACCTGTTGGGACAGTCCCTGTTTTCCTGCAGCTTGGGGCAGCTGGGAACTGTAGGCCAGCAGATGAGGAAGCCCCATTCAACCCAGTGAGTGATACCCCTGCAGGTCCCTCTCTGGAACTACAGCTCAATTAAACCTTATGGGGGAACATTTTAAACAAACAACCACCGCTTCCACAGCAAGAACCTGGGTCTGGCAGACCCTGCTCTGAAGCGCTAACTGCTACGCCTAGGGTAGCCAACCTCCAGGTGAAGCCTGAAGATTGCTGGGTATCACAACTGAACTCCAGACAACAGATCTCTTCCTCCCCAGAGAAAATAACTGCTTTGGACGGTAGCCTATATGGGGTTCTATTCAGCTGAGGCCTCTCCTCCCCCCAAAAAAAACTCTGGCTTCCTTACACTGGCTTCCTTAGACACAGAATAGTCAGGAATTTCCCAACCTGGAGCTGGCAACCCTAGTCAGCACTGGCCCCAATGAGTTCCTCACAACAGCCACTGAGGGGAAAGTTAGTCCCACACAGGAGGCAAGCAGGAGAAGCGTCTTTGTCAAGAGAGAAAGCCATTTGCCAGTAATTCTGACAGGGTACAGTGGCTGAAGGGGGAGTGGGCAGGGAAGAGGAGCAGACCCAGCACCTGGCCAATGGCACGCAAGTACTCTTGAGTGGCGGCTGACGGGCCAATGGCTGAGGGAGCGCATTGCACAGCCAATGGGGGAGCTGCAAAGTGCCACCAGCAAAACACAATTATATATAAGGAGAGATATGCAATACCATACCGAGGAACTTGGTGGACTTCCCAGAGCCAGCTTTCAGGGAAATAGCTTCGGATCACTGGCTCATCCACATCTAAGAAAGCTTCCATTTCTGGGGGGGAAAGATGTTTTAAAAACGTCTACCAGATAACTCAAGTCAGCCGGCCATATGCAACATCCTCTAATATCACTTTCTTCCATCTAAGCTGACTGATTCCATTGTTGGGACAATGACTCAGAATGGATAGGTAACATGTTCCTCATGGATGTTAATTGTTAGTTCTGATAGTTCTGACAAGTATCTATAGAAACTTGGGGATGGTGGCTCCTCCTACCTGAGGGAGGAGGGCTGGGGTTGAGTGTGTGAAGAACCAGCAGTTCCCCATTTTGGAACACAGGCTGCTGTGAGCTGACTGAAGTCCCTGGGTGTGCAAAATCTCCTTTTCTCCTTGGGATCTAATGCAAGGTGGTTCATAGAGATGTCTCTCTGCCTCTAACAGTGCTCTACTTACATAGCTGTAAATAAAGCAAATGTTACACAAAACACCATTAAGATTCCAGTGCTTTCTCCTTCAAAAGGAACCCATCTAGTGCTGTCTGGAATTTCTCATCATTCAGAGCAATGAGGATTGAATTAAGTTATGGTTTTGGTTTTCTTAACAAGAAATAACTAGATATGAACCAAACTGCATATCTGAAAAGTTTTGCTAATCCCTGTTACTTAAAACCACATATAGGGCCTGGTGCATTAATCTTTTATTTGGGACAAGGAACAGTAATGCTGCTGCTTAATGTTTTAGTTAAGCTGGGTTGATGTCTTTTTAATACTTTTTAAAGGAGAAGGATGGGATATAAATATAGCCACCCTGAGCCTGCCTCGGTGGGGAGGGTGGGGTAAAAATCAAATAAATGAATAAATAAATGTTATAAATATATATATTGGAGCTACATGGTATTACTGTATTTTGAGGGTATTTCTAGATCCTCTTGACAAACCAGCACAGATTATGTAGGATTGCATTTTCCCATGCTTTCAACATGATACACAAAGATACACAAAGTATGACTTGGATTTGCACAACAGTTCCATGGTAGTAATTCATCTGGACTAGGGGTGTGTGCTCAGTATATACCGAGCCAAATAAATACCTGAAAAATACCTTATTGGTATTTTTCGGGTATTTATTCAGCTGAATACAGATATTATTTGGCTTTTATTTGGGCAATCCCTTTCCTCCCCCCCCCTCCCACAGCTGCAGCTCGACTCTAGGAGGGGAGGGAAGGGGCTTAAAGTTTAAACCCTCTCTCACAGAAGTCAAGCCACAGATAAGGCATGACTCTGGGAGGGGAGGGGTTTAAAGTTTAAATGACATCACTCGCCGAGTCAACTCTGCACGACTCAGCAAGTGAAATTCTCCATTATGGGAACGGTCCCCATAGGTTATAATGGAGCCGAATATATTCAGGTTTCTTGAATATTAACCTGTATACCAGTACAATACCGAATCTGATACTGGTATTCAGGTATTTTTGGGAACACCGAATATCTTGGGATCGCAAACACCCAACTCCAAATAAAGCCGGGGGGGTTTCCCCTTGCACACCTCTAATCTGGACTACAACAGCCATAGCAGACCTAGCTAATTCTTGGTCTGCTGTTTTATCAGAACAGTTACCATGTGGCTTGCAATTGATACTTGTGATCAATGCTCCCTCTAAGCCGTGGAGTCTTGTGAGCAAAAATTCTACTTTGTGAGCTACTGGCATTAAAGCTGTGAGCGAGCAATTTGGCTGCTGCATAAATCAGTTTGCTTTGGAGCCATCCTTCCTGAGCTAAGACAAAAATGTGTGAGCCAGAGGCTAAAAAACTGTGAGCTAGCTTACACTAACTCAGCTTAGAGGGAACACTGCTTGTGATGACTTGGCATGTCTGATTTCCCAGAAAAATGAGAGCCTTAAGAGCACCTACAAATGCTTTGCCTAACTGAGGGATGGAGTGCAAAATTAATAACAACATCAGTGGTACTGAAATTCTTTGGCTGCTTCTGTCTCGATTTTAAAAGGCAACCAATCGATCAGCTGACTGAATCATACATTCACCTGTCTTTCCATGCTTCTGAACATTGTTTTAAAATCCTACATGAAATAACTGCAGATTCCAGTTGATGTTGGGCTGAGACTTACGCATTCTTGCCAGTAGTAAAACTTTGTGTGGCTCAGTTAGACGTAGCTTGTTTGCAAATTCACAACAGTCCTCGAAGGCCTTTCTACACACTGGTACGCTAATACGGCTGGCTCTTTTGCTGCACGTCTGAGAGAGGGGATACTCTTCTGCACCGGACCGGCAGCACTTCTGGACTTCTTTATGTCTATAGCGAGATACTGAAATGACAGGAAGCATTTGACAGCCTGTTTTCTGTGGCACAGCAGTCTTCCCATTAGTTATATTTCAGCTAATCACGAATGAAGAAAAGGAATTAACGGATGGGGATGAAGCCCATAACTTTAATAATCCAACAGATTAATATCAGATAAGCGAGCCAGAAAAGAAACAAAATAACAAATATATTTGACAGGCAAGTAGTGGAAAGAGGGCAGAACAGATTGACCTCATGTTGCCTGTATGGCCATGGACGTTTATTACACTTATGTATGAACACAGGAGCTGCGGTGGCTCAAGTGGTGAAGACGCTGAACTGCAGGCTGTGGAAGGTCAGTAGTTCAGCAGTTCAAGACCTGAGTGCCGCATGATGGAGTGAGCTCCCGTCTCTAGTTCCAGCTCCTGCCAACCTAGCAGTTCGAAAGCAAGAAATTGCAAGTAGATAAATAGGTACCACTTCGGTGGGAAGGTAACAGCGTTCCGTGCGCCTTGGTGTTGAGTCATGCTGGCCACATGACCACGGAAACATCTTTGGACAGCACTGGCTCTTCGGCTTTGAAACAGAGATGAGCACCGCAACCCTAGAGTTGGATTCGACTGGCTTTCGAGCAAGGGAACCTTTACTTTAATTTCTGTTGTTTTGCCATTGGAGTGTCATGGATACCCCTTCATTGCTTCTGTTGAGACCCAAAGCCCATGTTCCTCATCCCAATATACCCTGGTCATAGCAACAGGCACCTGTGAAGAACTGAGACTGGGATTAAGGAAGAGCTGTTGTTTAAATGAGGGGGAGGATGCTGTGTGCCAGTCTGGCCACAGTGGAGAATCCCCCTTTGTAGCAAGCAGAAATTCATGGGATGCCCAGAAAAGAACAAAAATATATTACACAGAATCCATAGCTAAATAACTGGTATAGAACTCACATATAAATGACTTTTGGACAGCTCTTTCAAACAAATCTCTTGGGGTATTTTCCCACACATAAATGCTGCTGAATAAGACATCTGGCATATGGAATACCTTTTTTTTCGATTTCTTCGCTGATGGTGGACCTTACTGATCTTACAATGGCATCACAAGCTTCATCTGTTGAAACCAAGAGGAAAACCCAAGAATGATAAGAATAATTTTATAAAGCTGTCAAGCAAAAAAAAAAAAATGTTTAGTGAGCACTGATGAAACAAACCAGCCCCTCTTTGCTTAACAGCTGGAACTGAGGGCAACTTTTGCTAATACAGGCACTGGTCTCAAAAGCCAGCCTAAGTTAAGCAATCTCTTGGACTTTTTTTGAGCCGATTCATTTATGCGCATGCATGGAGCCATCTTCAAAAAGTAATCATTACACTACTGCACTGCTGTAGAGCCAACTATTGCTTTTTTAATGGGACTCCATGTTCACACCCTATATTGGGGAGATGAGCCACAGCGGAAGCACCCAGGACATTTGTAGGGCTCCACATCCTCCTAGGGACATGCCTTCATCATGATTTAGGAGGAAGCAGTGTTGTCAAAGGGAGCACATTTTCACCTGTGCAGTTAAAATATGCTAGGGGGAAGTACCTGCTTCTTTTGAGTCCTCTGCGTTGGCATTGGTCAGAAAGGTGAGGCCAGCCATTCGGAAGACGTCTACGTTGTTCTGTCCTCCACCGGCACCGCAACCCAGATCACTGTTCTCCAATTGCAGAAGAGCCTGTTTGAATAGGATGGGGGGGCAAGGAATAGTTAATTTTTTAAAATGAGATAGAATAAATTCAGCTTCTTTTGAACTGGGGTATCACAGGCAGTCTCTTGCACAGCAATATAACATTATAGCTATATGTGCAACAGCTTCTCTAAATTCACAGCTTCATTTAAAAAAAATCTAAGTCTCTAGTCCCTTTCATTGCAGAGATATAAAGGGCAAGGCATACTTCCACAATGGAGGGCGCTAGAGACTTTTTAAAATGAAAGCTGGGAATTAAGAGAAGCTGTTACACAAATTGGTATGGCATTATATTGCTATCATGATATTCAGTTGCTGATCTAAAAAAACCGAAAAAGCGCCTATGCTCTGGGGGAAGGGGCGTGGCTGTTACTGGGAGACTGAGGCAGGGAAACCTTCCATGTGGAAGCACTGTTGCTGCTGTGCTGTATCAGTAGATGTACCAGTAACTGGGAAACCACACAGGCCTGTTCCCATGCAAAAAAACCCCTCTTACACACATACACACAACCATTGTGTTGGAGACTAGTGGTAGCTTTGCAAGGTTTGATTTATTTACAAATGAGGCAGACCCGGAAACAGCATAATGTGTAGTTAGGCTTTCAGTGGCTGATCGACACCACACACTTTCCCTCAATGTATGAAAAAATGTTATGTGTGAAGAGATCTTGATATGTTGTGGATGGCAAGAATAAAAAGCTTCTGCTAGCCTGCTGTCACCTCACCCCCACACACATACATCCCTCTGCCTCTCAGCTAGATTGGTGTCACTGTCTCCAAGATGATCTGATGGGGTGTTTCATTCAAAACACAACCATTAGATCTCTTTGATGAAACATCAGCCAATAGTGATACTGGGCAAAAGTGAAATAACAGCAAACAAAGGTTTTGAGCAATCTATATGCAAGAATGTGACAGAATTATAGAATCAGAGAGTTGGAAGGGACCTTCAGAGTCATCTAGTCCAACCCCCTGCACAATGCAGGAAATTCACAAATACCTCCCCCAACATCCCCAGTGACCCCTGTTCCACACCCAGAAGATGACAAAAAACCTCCAGGATCTCCAGCCAAACTGGCCTGGAGAAAAATGGCTTCCTGATCCCAAAGTGGCAATCAGCATTTCCCTGGGCGTGTAAGAAAGGGCCACAAGAGCTAAGCACTGATGCAACCCTTCCTGTCCTCCCTCTCGTGATCTGCCTAAGTTCACAGAATCAGCATTGCTGTCTGATGGGCATCTAGCCTCTGTTTGAAAACCTCCAAACTGCTGCCATTTGGGGTGACCCCTCCCTCCCCCACACTGAATGCCACGTAACTCTTTCCATGGGCCTCTTCTTTCTTCCTGTTATTCCATAAATTGCCTTGTCCATGGATGACAAAGCAATGAAAGAGTCAAACTGGGATTTCATGGAAAGCAATACGATCTGTCCCGGATTGTATGATTCCTGGCTTTTTGATATCTGAACCTGTATGGGTTAAAAACAAATACAGTTCACTAAAGGGAATTCCATGATTTTCAATAAAATATACATACCAGTTTATGTATAAAGAACAGTTACTCACCTCAATGCTGTTCCCACATTTTTGTTCTACGTTCAGCCAGACAGAATCAGCTACCAGCTCTGCAGTTCCTTCTCCTGTAACTATGTAGTAGACCAGAAGGCGGGCCGAAGGCACCATTTCATAAGTTAGTTGAAAAGTTAGGCTTTGATAAACAGAGCCTTCAATCTTATCCTGAGTCCCATAGCTGACTATTTTCCCTTTGGATAAGATCTAAAAGAACAGGGGAAAGAAAGTAGATTGAAAATGACAAACTCTGGCATCTTGGAGAACTATTGAGGAAGCAGCCCAACATGCATTTAAATTTGGTTATTTCTAGTGGATGGCACATATAGGGGATGCACCTCTTAAAGCCTTGTACAGTACAAAAAATTAAATCATTGCCAATTTGCTGTTTCTGCAGCACAATGCAAGATTTGCTAATGCCTCACTCTGCCAGTTGCTGGGACCAGATCTGGAAAGGTAAAATATTTATTCATTTATATTTATTTTATTCATTTATACACCACTTTATTCATAGATGGAAAGCAGTGTTCAACATTTAAAACACATTTTTAAAAAACAAACTATTATGCAGCAGACTATGGACAGGTATCACTTGCTATGCACATATTCTATGTCAGCTTTAATCTGCTTGACTAGTGTCCAGGCCTGATCCAAAGCACTGGCTATGAACTTTAAAGTTCCATAGGGTTTCGGGGCAGGACAGTCTTTGCCAATAAGAATCAACCTGTGTGTTTAGGTCAGCTGGAGAGGGCCCGATTTCTGCTTCCAGAGGTTCAGGGCCAGGTGCACATGGCAGAATTCTTTTACCCAGGAGACAGAGAAGGTCTCTTTCCTTCTTAGAATCAGGAAGCTTGTTTAAAATCACCCTATTTCAGCAGGTATTCATTCCGGGCTGATTTTATTCACTCCATTCTGCTTTTACTTTGGTTATTGGATCCTGGTTGTACCCACTGTTTTTTAAAAAAAATTCTAGCAGTTGTTGGCTTTATTGTATTTTATTAATATATTCTTGTTTTCTTTTATGGTAAGCCACCTTAGTGGCTCTTGCTTAAAGGCAGGGTATCTTTATAATAAGCAAGTCATATTAAAAAAACAGACACAGCCAAAATTAAGCAAATCCAACAAAGTCAAAGGCCAAAATCCAATTGTCTAGGTAGCTGCAGCAATTATTTAGAAGACCTTATATACACAAAGCTTTCAGAAGCCTTTTCTCAGGCATCTCCAAAGAGTCGCGGCAGTGACTGAGAAGGCATGCAATCTTGCAGCTGTGGCATAGACCTGACAAAGTGAAGGCAGACAGGTGTATGATACTGTGCAATATGTTAAGAAGAAAGGGTTCCATGGCATACCAAATAGCTGTAATGATGTATTTCATCAATATAGCGGCTAAGCGGATGAATGTTGATGTTGAGGTTGTCCCCCACACGTAGCACTCTGTAGTTTGAAGCCCAGTCAATATATAAGTAGCTTCCACTGGGAGAAACATATGATTTTGCCACATAGCTCTTACTAGCCTGGCTGTCTTCTGGTAACTTGGCATCTGCTGTTCTTAACTAAAAATGACAGCATACAACATAATTTAATAATGGCAACAAGAGTCAATTAAAATGGACGGGACAAAAAGAGGGGCAGATGCAGAGAGGAATGACACCGGCAAAACCATCATCCGAAAAGCAGAGATAGAAATGTGACTCAGATAAACAAGGCCTGACTCAGAACTCATCTTGCTTGTATCTGGACGTAACATTGAACAGGTATTTCAGAAAATCCAGATCTTTCAGAAAATGCTGTTTGCAAACAGCACACGAAGAGGCTTGCAACGTAGAAAAATAAATTAAAAAACAGGCAGAAAATAAAAATTGGATAAAAGCAGTAAGAACCGCAAATAACAATAATAAGCACCGTTCATTGAAACATGAAAGCAGCAGAAAACAAGACTACAGAATCAGCAAGTACAATTCCTCAGCAAAAATAACACCAATAAGAAAAAAAACACAAATAAAAACAACAGCTCAATAGAAAGCTGGCAAAAATGCCCCGCAAACCTTCTGGATCAGTCTTAAGCTGCAATCACACACACTAAGGCTGATTTCCCACAAGCTGCTGCTCCGCCCTCATTCCTCCCTTTGCTCCAATCGTATATGTCAATTTCACACCATGTGCTGCATGGCTGCATTTTGCTCCGCAGCTTTTCCCGATTTCCCTGCGTCTACTCAATCCTGGTTTTTTGAGGATTGAGTAGACACGGCAGAAATCGGGTGAAGCTGTGGAACAAAATGCGGCCGCGCAGCACATGGTGTGAAATTGACACATACGATTTGGGGCAAAGGGAGGAACGAGTGCGGAGCAGCAGCTTGTGGGAAATCAGCCTAAATAATCCACTTTCAATCCACTTTCAATGCACTTTCCAACTGGATTTTACTGTGTGAATTGACAAAATCCAGTTGGAAAGTGGATTATTTAGTGTGTTTGATCGCAGCCATTGTTTCCAAACTATTAAAGGGGCTAGGTGAACTTCCTGGGGCAAGCTTTCTACAGTCTGGGGGCCACAGCTGAAAAAGCCCCGCTTTGTGTATTTGCCAGACCCAGCTCTTTCACTGAGGGCACGAGCACAGCGAAGCACCTGCCCTTTATTAATAAAAAAGATTATTCCAACTTTCAGGGAGAACTCTAGAATCCTAGAAGACAAGCAGCTTGCATGTGTAATATCTAGATTCAAGTGATTAATGCACCAACACAGCTACTCAGCATTTTAAACATCAGAAGCTGCCCACCATGGTGAGGGTCTTAAAATTATTAGAATCTAACATACTTATATCTTACTGGAGCATTGGACTATTCAGCCCAGTGAAAATAAAGACTCATGGATGCTGAATTCACACCGGGGGGGATGAAACTAAGATTCTTGAGTAAAAATGGTGGGTTACAGAATTCAGTAGCACTCCTGTTCCATGCCTGATGGACAGCCACTGAGAACTAGCCCCACCAATCGGATGCTTGCAATACTGACAGAATGCACACATCATTTCCCCTATCGCCCCTCCCTACTACAAAGTTTTATAATATGGTTTGATAACTACTGTTACTTCTACATTGTGCAGGCATTACACTTTTAATAGTTATTGGGGGGGGAGTTGTTTGGCATGTGAAACAACAAATATCCATCTTTTAATTTTACTAGTCTCAAAACGTAAAAATATTTCCCAACCACATGGCACGTTGACCAAAGCATGCAATCCCAAAGTACACAGTGAACACAAACTAAAACTTTAAAAGTATTTCACCCACTTGAAACTCCAGCTCTTTGCTACCAGGAGGAACATTAACCACAAAGAGAGCTGTTCCATCGCTTTGGGTATTTTGACTTCTCCCAGAATCTGAGCCCTCTTGAACTAATTTTGTCTCTTCCATTTGCTCACTGAAGGCGCTTGCAGTAAAAATCACAGGAACGTTTCTAAGGGGTTCACCGGAGGTATCCTTCACTTGTACCTATTCATTCAAAATTCATTCAATTATAATACTATATTCACTATACTTCTATAGTAGTACACAGTACTTGTGTTTATTTACTATTAGAAATCACAGGAGGATAACTGTCTTCACAAACATGACTGAACTGGGAATATTCTCAAGGAGTTTGCTGTTCCATTTATACAACTTTGCCAGGTTTGTGTTTGTGTGTTTTTACTAACCACAGATTTTTTTGAGTTTTTTGCTAAGATTTTGAACACAAAAATGCCTTGGAATCCCGGGGGGGGGGGGGGGATCAGTGTCAATATGTCTGCTCTTTCATGCCCCCTGGCTGATGTCCCCATACACTAAATCTGTTTAGCTACCTAGCACTGTGATATCATCCATTCTTGTTGTGCAGTTCCTGAGTTGGCTCAAAACATCCCATAAAAAGGTTGATCCAGCAGTTCCTTGAGGGGAGAAATAGTGCCAAGGCAGAGGCCGCCACTGGAAACACAATGCACTGGTTTAGCAAAAAAGATAAATATTTGTGAAATCTAAACTGGGGGAGGATTTCTGTCCCACCAAAACTGCTAGTTTCTGCCCCCAAAAAAACTGAAACTGAAGAAAATCTGGAGCAGTTGTACCAATAAGGTACCATAAAGAGTTCAAGAATACATAAAGCAACCATAGAACACAGGGTTGCACCCTACCAGCTTTTCTGCTGGTGCAGGAGGGAGGAGGAGCCCCTTTTGACTCCTCAAAAGGCACTGCTGAGGATTATGGGACCTGCATCAATACAAAGCTACATTGTATGGAACTGCAGTGAGGACAGGAATCAAGTAGGTCCTCTCTCTTGAGCCACTGAAAAAGCCAGAAGGATCCAGTCTGTCACCTCTCAGGGCTTATTGGCTGTTATGATGAAAACAGGCCCTAAGAGCATTAGCATGGCTGCTGCTGGTGACAGCGGATTGAGGGGAGAAGAGGCTGGATGAATGTTGAGAAAGGGCAGGCAAGTGGTGGTAAAGCAGGGGGAAGGTGGGCACCAGCAGCAGCTGCCTCCTCCTTTCCTCACTCTCCTGCAGCGGGAGAGAAGGGAGGAAAGCAGTGGCGACTGGGAGGAAGTGGAGATGGCGATAACTCTGTCCCTCCCCTCATGAGTACAGTTGGCTGGAGACCTCCTGGGATGACCACTGCTCTCCATGTGACAGAGATCATTTCCCCAGGAGAAAATGGCTACTGTGGAAGGTAGGTTCTATGGCATTATACCCCAGTGAGGCCGTTCCCCTCTACAACCCCCTTCCTCCTCAGGCTCCACCCCCCCCAATCTCTCTACTCATGAGTCCCTTTTGGGTCCCCCCTCCTTGAAGTATTCGATTTGTATCACACCATATTCATCTCTGTTAAAGCATACGGGGTGTGTGTGAAATAGAAATAAATAAAAAATGGCACAGCATGTTGGTGTCCTACTTACAGGGCAGGTGAAATGGAAAATAGGTTCAGAAGGACAGAAACAGTAGACTTGAGGCCAAATGGGGGAGAAGCAGAGAGAGCCAAGCACCTACTGGAATTCACACTAGGAAAACAATGCTATCCCACATTCTTTGAACCTGTTCAAATGAAGGGGGCCTTCAACAGGGATGCTTCCAACATTTTTTATCATCTGAATTTCTCGACCAGATTTGGGAATTCCCAGGGGGTCATTTCCTGCAGGAGCGCACAGGAGCGGAGCTCCGGCAGTAAAGAGCCCAGGGGGCGGGCACATGCAACAAGCCCCTCCCCTGCTCCCAGCAGCCCTCAGTCAGAGCAAGAAGCAGCCAGGTAAGCTGCAGAGCCCCACCCCCCGGCCCCCCGGTCCAAAACAGTCCAGTGGCACCTTTAAGACCAAGTTTTATTCAGGTACAAGCTCTCCCTCCTCTGTGAGGACAGTTCTACATGTCCCCCCCCCCAATAGCTAGCAATCCAAACAGTCCAGTGGAGCCTAAGCGGTGGGTGTTGCCTTCTGACACACTTCTGGTGATGTCAGGGGGTGTGACATGTGCAAATAAGTTAGGCTAATGAGTTATGCTAATGAGCTCCTGCACCTCTTTTTCTACGAAATGACCCCTGGAATTCCAAACTACCCACTCTTGTTTTCCGAGCAGATACATATTTCCAGATTTTGCACACAGTACTCTACATGCACCAATGGTTGCAGCTTTCCGTTCATTCATTTGTACTTTCTCATGTGCACAAGTGCAATTGTTAAAACACTTCCGAGAAGTAATCTTGTTGTATTCATACGTACAGGTGCACAAAGATGTGTTTTACCAGTGAGCACACTGGCAACATAACATACAAAAAACCCCAACCCTGATGCGGCCATACATACACAATTATATAGGCTTTTCTTGAATTCTATTAACCTGTGTATTGGTCACATACTGGGGTAGGGGGAAGAATGGAAGTCTCCAAAATTCAAGACAAACTGATCTAATTTTGAAATTAATTTTACAGAAACAAACAAAAACCCCACAAAATCTTATTAAACAGGAAGTAAGGAGGACTGAAATGAATTAGAGAGAAATTCCAGAGTAATAAAAGCATAGAACATGGGAAAGTCTGCTTATCTTAAGATGGTAAGACAGAAAAAGAAAAGCAAAAGTGTGCAGGTGTGGGTGTCAGTGTGTGTTAGGGGAAACTAAGGCTTAACAAATAATGCTGTGCAAAAACCAGTTTAATCATGACAGTATGAGCTGATCACACAATAATGGCTTCTGCAACTAAGAATATACCACAAGGGAACAGGACGCATGAAATATTATTGTGATAAAATTGTACCATCTAGTTTCCATTTATTTTGTTGGTGTCAACCAACCTTAATGTAGAAGGGGAGTCCAGGCTTCACAAAGAGAGGAGTAGCAACCAAATTCAGTTTGTAAGGGGACAGGACATACTTGACACCTGTGAATTCACTTTCAACACTATGACCACCTGAAAGGAGAAAACATCACCTGTGAGAAGAGCTTTCCTAAATGGGTGTCATGCCCCAGTTCCAATATGTTCTTTGGACCGAGACCTCAGAAAGAGGGGTGCTCGATGGTACACAGGTGTCTGCCTCAGGGATCCCAAAACTCTAAGCTGCCCTGAGGCCCAGACCAAAGATCAATAGTCTGCAGGCCACTCAGAAGAAGGCTGAAGATGGCTGCCTTTACCATTGAGATTGAGTGTCACTGGGGAATCACTGGAGAGCCAGTGTTTAGAGTGTGGCGGGGGAGACTTGGTTTGAAATCCCCAGTGTGCCATGCAGTTCGCTGGGTAACCTTAGGACTTGGATACTGAGGAGGAGGAGGAGGAGGAGATTGGATTTATACCCTGCCCTTCACTTGGAATCTCAGAGCGGCTTACAAACTCCTTTCTCTTCCCCTCCCCACAACAGACACCCTGTGAGGTAGGTGGGGCTGAGAGAGCGCTGACAGAAACTGCTCTTTTTCAAGAACAGCTCTGACAGAACTATGGCTTGCCCAAGGTCATCCAGCAGCTGCAAGTGGAGGAGTGGGGAATCAAACCCAGTTCTCCCAGATTAGTGTCCGCGCACTTAACCACTACACCAACTGGTGGAGGGTGTCTGATTAATCAGTCTCCTTGGATAAGATATGCCTGTATGGTAGCAGTTAACAGAAAGACAGGCAGTAGTTGAGATGGAAAAGGTAACGGAGGGGAAATCAACAAGTGAGGGTATGTCACCACCTGAAATATTTAAACAAAATCCTGAATGGTGGGCTCAAGAACATTCAAGAAAACAGACCTTTCAATTGGATAGTTTATTTTTAGTGTAAAACGTTTATACGCTACTTTCCCTCCACACCATGATTAAAACCGTAATACAAAAATATAACTGTATTACAAAAATATAACTATAAAACAGCATCTCTAATTTTCCGTTTAACAATTAAAAGAGCTTTTCTGCATTCCCATTTTCCTCATTGGTGTGTTCTTGTTGCTTTTGGGTGGGGGGTGGGTCTGTGTGTATTTTGCTTCCTCTAGTGCTTGATTCAATATTACATTGTGGTATGCCCAGCATATCTCCATGCAGTTTTAAACTGCATGTATTTATGCCATGCATACAGAGATGTAATATTGAATCAACCACTAGAGGCAGCAAAACATACATGGAACATGGGAAAACCCCTGAAACAACAGGAACACACCAGTGAGGAAAATAAGAATGTGGAAAAGCCCAGAGTGTGCTTAAAATCAATCAATCAATCAATCAGAACCTTTATTGGCATATTGACAGAACATACAATTTTACATAGTTTATGGAAACACTCTGATACATATGAGTCAGAAAAACATGATTTGTTCCAGCCCTACTTGCATTGTCTTTTTCCACTGAGATGCTGCAAGGCTCATAACAGTAGCCTTGAGGGTCAGGTGCCTGGTTCCTTGTTCAATATATCATCAGGAGAGCGGGCTGGAGGAAGGGAACTACAGGCATTTCTGGGTAGCTAGCAGAAATCCCTGGGCAGTATCCTGGTAAAGCCTGGTAAAACAGAGGAAAACCACCACCACCTCTTCCCCATATAACCTGAAGGCCCTGCTGTACCTGTTTCTCTTCACTCCAAGCAATTCATTGCTAAGGGAAGTCCCATGACCTCTCTTCAGCATCTGCCAAGCTATTCACTGGCTTTCTCTCTGTGTACGACCACTTTTCTCCTACTTAATTTGTCTTGTCCAGTCCTGCTTGGCCAATCCCACTGCCCTTTTCTCAAGGGCTACTTGAAAAAAAATGCCTGCAGACTTCACAACAATTTGGTACTATTAGTCTCTGTCGTCCACTGTCAGGGTCTGGTCTTGCCAAGACTCAGGAAGGTGCACCTAAGAATACATCACTGGGGCCCCGGTCACACCGGCCAGATAACGCGGGGGGGGAGGCGTGGCTGTTTGCCCTGGAGCAAAATAAAGTGTGGTATCCCAATCACATGGTTCCCCGAGTCTCCGTGCTTAGGCTGTTAGCTGGCAATCACACGGCAATGCTGCAGTGTGGCAAAGTGGCACGATCACACAAGCGTTTCGCATTTGTGCGCATGTGCAGTTCCGCGGAGCAGCACTGCTTTCAGTTTCATGTTTGTGCGCATGGGCTTACGAAAAACATCCGGTTTGCGACAGGATGTGGATGGGCGCCGGATGCCACAGGATACTAGCGCTCCCACAATCAGACGCCCGCCTGTGCTGCGTGTTTTCCGAATACTAGTGCACTTTCCTTGGTACTTTTTAACTCCCCATCTTCGGCGGGATGCCACGGGTTGGCCACGGTGCGCTACGCTTCCCAGATGTTGCGGTGTGATCGCACCCTGAAAATCTGCCCGACATTCGTGCCTTTTGCGTGGCAAATTCTCCGTGTGACCGGGGCCTGGGAATACCTTCAGTGGTTTTAAATGAAGCCAAAGGTGTCAGAATTACCTGTAGATTCCAGCACTGAAACTGAAATATAAAGGCTGCAGCCATCAAGCTCCTCAAGACTGTGATATCCTAGTTCGGCAACAGCAGCTCGGCTGTTAAAATTATAATCTGCAACTCCATCGTTCATCTGAGAAATAAAATCAAGAAAAATACATTATTCTGCGGCATTATATCAGATGTGACCAGGCACAGTGTACGTTTTATAGCCATGCACTAGCCTTTGCAAACATACAGTAAAGCCAGAGAAAATATTTTTAAAAATCTTTCCAATGTAAACATTCAGATAGACTGATGTGTGCATGGGGGTGTATATGTAAGGAAACATGGAACAAACAATTTCCATATTTTAACGTTTAAAATCCTGAACATGGTTAATAGGAATATTGTGGTTTATGGGTACAATATATTGGCAGTTCCAGCACTCAGACAACAGAAATATAGACGAGGTGGAGTTGGGGGTCTCTCTTTGTTAGCCTCTGTTGAGTTAACTGGTGCATTGGATTAGCTCATCTGTAGTAATATCCAGATGGTTCTCCTTAAGAGTTCTTTTGGTAGAATTATTTGTTTAAATATTTATATGGCCCCTGATTTCCCATCATTATATGGGGATGCCTGGTTAAAACTGGATGATGCTTTATATAATATTGAAGTTGGATATCCTGATGCAAAAAATAATTCTCTGTGGTGATTCAAATGCCCACACAGGGATGGGGCGTCTGATCATTAGTAATGTGTTTGGATGGGATTCAGATGAGGTTCTACTGCAGGAAAGGTAATAGTTTCCCCAAGGTAATAAAGTTAATAAGATTGGCCACACTTTATTTAATTTGATGTTTAAATAACAGTTATTTCAACTAAATGGGAGCTGTAAAGGTAATATCAAAGTGCAGCTTTCCCTTTTTTGTCAGATAGGGGACCCAGCTGTATGGATTATATATTTGTGTCTACTTAAAGATGATGCTAAACTCTGGATTCTTATTACTTTGAGGGAAGACCTTTGTGGTAGAAGCTTTAATTCCGCTTAATGAATGGACAGTTTAGGATAAAGTGCAACCACCTGAGTGTTAGAGAAACTTCACAATTTGGGGCTTTAGTAAGTGTAATGAGCAGGGGTCATTTCCTGCAGGAGTGCACAGGAGCGGAGCTCCGGCAGTAAAGAGCCCAGGGGGCGAGGACATGCAACAAGCCCCACCCCCTGCTCCCAGCAGCCCTCAGTCAGAGCAAGAAGCAGCCAGGTAAGTTGCAGAGCTTCCCCCGGCCCCCCGGTCCAAGACAATCCAGTGGCACCTTTAAGATCAAGTTTTATTCAGGTACAAGCTCTCCCTCGTCTGTGAGGACAGATCTGCACGTCCCCCCCCCCCAATAACTAGCAATCCAAAACAGTCCAGTAGAGCCTGAGCGGTGGGTGTTGCCTTCTGACACACTTCCGGTGATGTCAGGGGGTGTGACATATGCAAATAAGTTATGCTAATGAGCTCCTGCACCTCTTTTTCTACTAGGGTTGCCAAGTCTATTTATCTTGGCGGTGGGGGAGCCTCGCCGGGCTCCGGGAGCCGTAGGTGAACGTGTGCGCGCCGCCAGCACGTCACCGGAAGTGACGCACGACGTCGATCACGTTGAGGGCGTGGCCCCAATCATCAGAGGGAAAACCATGGAGTTTTCCCTCCGACGATCGGGGCCATGCCCCCAACGTAATCGATGTGGTTGCGTCACCTCTGGTGACGCAGCCACGCTGCGCTTCGGGGGGCGGAGTTCCCCCCGGGGCCCGATTCTGCGGCGGCAGAAATCGGGCCTCCAAAGCGGGGGGTTACCTGCCACCCGCTCCCACTTGGCAGCCCTATTTTCTACTAAATGACCCCTGGTAGTGAGCTAACCCAGGATGCTATGTGGGGGGGAACGAGGATGGCTCAGGAGCAAGCCAGGCACAGCAGCCCCTGAAACATTGGCAGGGCTACTGGGGTTCAGTTCTATGTGTTCCTAGTTACCAGCAGCCCTCCAGCCCCTGCCAGAAATTTCCCCTCTAGGTTAAGTGGCCAGTCTGTAGCTTTAACCTGCTTACCTTGCCCGTCTTGCTACACCATAACTTTATCAGTGCAAGCCTGTTCCATTAGTGCCGTTACCCACATTTCTAGTACCGGTGGAGTGTTCTTTGATCCACTGACTCATTATTGAACAGCAAAATGATTAAAAAAAAGAAGAAGAAGAGGGGTGGGGGAAGAAAAGCCAACCTAACAACTTTCGTTCGTTGACCTAGTTTTTGAAACCAATGCTTTCGAGTTTTGAAAATAGTTGGCAGATGCTGACCAAATTACAGATCCTGGCAACTATGTGGTACCCTTCTACTTTCTAGCTGTGATGAAGAATGAAAAATTCTAAGAACACCAGTGTTTTCTTGCCTTGAAAATATATTGGCCTGTGACCAAGTAATAGCAAATATTTCAAGCCGAGTTCCCAGAAACAGCAAGAGCTGGGAGCGCTTCAAAGAGTCCTGCTCTCACCCACTCAAAGGAGGGACTGGCTGGAAGTCAACGGGACAAAATCAGTTTGAATCCAACAAGCAAGGACTGTTTACATGGTTTGCGGACCGGGATGTTATGCTACAATACTGAAATCGGCTCAGTTTTGAGTCGAACTGTTTATATCAATAAGTTCAATTTGCTTGTGGAGTGTACATCAAGGTTAGCCGTTTCAGCTCTTACCTAGATAGCCGAGACAAGCCCAATCTCGTCAGATCTCGGAAGCTAAGCAGGGCCAACCCTGGCAAGTACTTGGATGGGAGACCTCCAAGGAGTATCAGGGCCAGGATGCAGAGGCAGGCAATAGCAAGACACCTCTCTGAAATGTCCATGCCCCACTAAGGATTGCTAGAAGTCAACCACGACTTCCAGGCACGCACACACACACACACAATAGTCACCAAAAAGCGGTTAGCAGTTTGATGAGTACAGAGAAAGCGAAAGGGAGAGAAGGGGGTAAAATGCTTATGGTGGATCCATACCCTGATCCTAGCCAGAATTTCAGATCATCATAAACTACTGCAGCTCAGGTCTTATACTGGACTAGCAGGACTGAAGGCAATGATTATCCAGGATTTCCGGAATCCTGGCTCAGATGGCGAATTGGATCTAACACACACATTATGGCATAATTCTCCCCATTAAAAAATGCAGGCAGTTTATAGTCATGAAATAATTTAAATTGGGGCTCAGTTCCAGAACTTTTCAATGTCTGTCTATCTACATTTCCACCCCACCATTCCTCCAAGGAATTCAGGTCAGCATACACTTGCTTAATTTCTACAACAACCCTGTGAGGTAGGTTAGAATAAGAGAAAATGATTGGCCCCAGGTCATCCAGAGAGCTTTGTGGCCAAGTGCAGACTAGAACCCAAATCTCCCTAATCCTAGTCCAGCACTTTAATCATTACACCACGGTGGCTCGTGCTAGGATACAGCCCTTGGAAATCATGAGTAAAAAACAGGCATGTTTCTGAGCATCTGCAGAGTATATATCCCTTACTGTTTTAAATACTTCATTTTTAAAAATTTGTGTTATGAAAGTGTCGAAGGCCACCTAACAAAATATGCTTGCAATGAGGTCAGTGGACCACAGACACTGGAACAGGTAAGTTTCCGTGCAATATAAAATATATGCCTTGAGTCCTGAGTTGTCAGGAGAAAGGTGAGCTAATAAATAAATTGGATAAATAAAATAGAAGCAGCAACTAGAAAAATGCTGGAGCCCCCACTTCCACGTTCATTGCAGGAAACCTGGCATCTAAAGATGCCCCTAGACTTGACCCTGGGAGGTCTGTTCATAATCTTAACTGTTCATCACAGCTGTTTTGCCCTGCGAGACAAGTAACAGCTCCTGGCTGAAATCAGGAAAACAACATGGAGAGAATGGGTTAACTCACCTCCCCAACTGTAACAAAGCCCAATACAGTTCTCCACCCCACCCAAGGTTGCTATTCATAGTTCAAAGACCAGTGAGGATGTCACACCTAGTTGTGGTCCTTAAACTCCTGTGCATCACCCACAATTGACAACACTGCAAATGTCTTTGCCAGTTAAAAACTGAAGTGCATACTGGTCTTGAGTATACATTTTCCCCTATCCCTAAATACTCAGATGTGAAAAGCAGCATGTGCATTTTAAGGAGTCTGGGATTCTAACTGGCTTTCAACCAGGCCCCTCGCTTTTCCTAAACCACTGTTTGCAATGTGTTAAAACGGTAACACAACCCTGCTAAAGAATAGCTTATGATCCGTTCATGGAAAATTGTCACAACAAGGCAACTACTGATGTGGTCTGGCTGCGCAAGCCAAACAGAAACTGCTCCCTGGATGAGGTACCGTCTGCTAAATTTCAGTCCAAAGTGCATTTTTCTTCTTATGCCCCCCTGATAATAGTGGTTTAAAATGGAAATGCTGACACCACATGACTGTCAGGGTAAACCTGGAACCTGATCTAAACCTCAGCGATTTCAGTGGGAATTGGAGCAGGCCTGACCTGATTATTTGTGATTCAAGCATACCTCTCTGAACGTCACTGCTTTTGGCATCATGGTCTTCTCAGTTCCTTGAATTATTCCAAAACGGATATAAACATTTGCTCTGGCCACCCTCTTGTTGTAAAAATATCTTGAAAATAAGACAAAAGAAAAAGGGGGGGAAAGAAAACCCCACGTAATTTAGATATTGGCACCTGCAACAAATGACAACACAGAACAGGAGCTGCTTTGATTTCAGAGGAATGTCTTTTTTACACCAGTTTGGTGTCGTGGTTAAGTGCACGGACTCTAATCTGGGAGAACCGGGTTTGATTCCCCACTCCTCCACTTGCACCTGGCTGGACGACCTTGGGCAAGCCGTAGTTCTGATAAGAGCTGTCCTTGAAAAA
This sequence comes from Gekko japonicus, assembly GCF_001447785.1. Classification (NCBI taxonomy): domain Eukaryota; kingdom Metazoa; phylum Chordata; class Lepidosauria; order Squamata; family Gekkonidae; genus Gekko; species Gekko japonicus. Next base: position 105,322 of record NW_015177119.1, read on the forward strand.
GAGCAGTTTCTGTCAAGAGCTCTCTCAGCCCCACCCACCTCAGAGGGTGTCTGTTGTGGGGAGGGGAAGGGAAAGGAGTTTGTAAGCCGCTCTGAGACACCTTTGGGTAGTGAAGGGCGGGGTATAAATCCAATCTCTTCTCTTCTTCTTTAGAAATAGTAGCAAGAACAAAGTTGGAGCACATCTAAATGAACCAGGGGGAGATCTGTGACTAATTCTCCTACCATTTTTTAAACATGAGAACAGAGCCATGCGTAGGGTTACGAATTTGGAATGGAGCTACAGGGCAGTATCTCTTGTACTGTTTTCCCAATTTAAATTGGCCTCCCCATCAAAAACTGCAGGGAAAAATATATAGGTAAATTGAGGAAATGGTGTGGAGGGAAAGGGTAACCCTACCTCCCCCAATAACACATCTTCAGCCTGATTCAAGTTCCCCGGGCCAGCTTTGCCCTTTAAGAAAGTCTGCAGGGGAGCCAATCAGTACATCTTGATTAGATTTATGAAGTGGTACCAGCAGTAAGCCGAGCCAGGGTAAGCAATTTCACCCTTCCAACAGGCCAGGATGCAATATGATACATACATCCCAGTTTCCCTTGCAACACTGTAGAGGATACCGGGTGCAGCTCTTGGTCTGCACACTGACATTTGTTGGAATAAAACGCAAAACAGAACACAACAGACAAGAGAAAGACTTACCTTGCTTTCACAACAATCGTGAAGCTTTCAAATTGACCAGAACTAATGAAGTTCTTTTCAGGTTCTATGGTGACAGAAAAGCTTGGCATGGCTGAAACGTTAAACACAAAAAGGTTGATTTGGCACGCTAACATAAAAAAAAAAAACACAGTCCTGCAGAGTATTCACTGTTTGGGTTTGCCACCCTGTCGTCTTCTTTTTTTTTACTGGCCTTGCCCCTGTGCCTTTAGCAGCAGCCTAACATGCTGTTAAAAACGTTAAAACTGTTCCTGGCAAAGAGAGATGTGACAGAAAGCCAACAGCTTCATTTCTACTTAACACCTATTCATTACACATGAATATGTCTAATAAACCCAAAGTCGGCATTGTTAAGACAAATCCTTTTAATAGCTCTTTACCCAAATTCCTTCCTGAAATCCAATAATCCAATCCCCTCCACTTTTTAGGAATGTGGAGTCTGTTTCTAATCAATTTCATTTGATCAAAGAGAAATTGGAAGAGAGGAGAGGTTAGGAAGGGGTGGTCCTCCTGAAAACGTTCAGAATTTCACTCTGCAGGTACCCAGAGGCAGCCCACATCTTCCCAAACCTTTCTATCCTCCTGCTAGAGCACCACCCTGCGGCGTGTAACATGAAACAACAGCAAAGGCTTAAGTTACAAAAGGGTACGCTGATTTTTCTTCAAAGAGAAATCCCTCTTTTAAAAGAGAAAGAGGAGAATCAATGGCTATTTTTAAACTAGTGAATTTCTGAAAAGGAAATTCCCCTCCCCATAGCAATGCTACCAAAGGATCACTTTTTCGTTTTAAAGCAGTGTCAGAAAAACGCAACGTGGAACAGAGAAGCAGTAGGGGGAAGGAGTGTTTACTCCACTTGTGGCTTTCCCCGCTGAGTGCTTTCCTTCTCACATGATCCTGGATTAATGACTGGGGGGTAAACAGAGATTTGCAGACAATGGGGAGGGAAGGCTACTTGCAGAGGGGCTGTGGCTCTGTGGTAGAATTCATGTGATCCTGAGACCAAGAGTCAATGGATCAATAGCTGGAGTCAGTATAAGACTGTGTCGTACGTCCAGCAGTGATTGTGGGGAGGAGATGCAGAGGAAAATGGAGGATGTTGGCAAGATTAAGCCCTCACATACCTGTCATAGCTTCTCTGAGGACAGTGGCCCCTTCTCAAAGCTGTTTCCTCCCCATATGTCCCTTACAGAGTGTTGCGCTCAAGTGATCAACATCTCTTGGTTGTCCCCGGCCCCAAGGAAGTCCAGCTCACCTTGACTAGGGTCAGGGCTTTTTCTGCACTGGCCCCAGCCTGGTGGAACAAGCTCCCTCTTAAGGTCAGGGCCCTGCAGGATTTGCCAACATTCTGCAGGGCCTGCAAGACAGAGCTGTTCCGCCAGGCCTTCAGATGAGGTGGCAGACATCCAAATCCAACTCAGCCTCCCCTGCTGACAATGCTGGCTAAAGGGATCCAACTCAAACTGAGTATCGTTGTTGAGGCGAATCCACCCTGTTTTGTTTTTGGGATGTGTTTTATTAGAAATACTTTTTTTAAACTACTTGGTTATATTGTTACTTTGTGATTTGTAACCTGCCCTGAGCCTGCTTATGGGGAGGGTGGGATAAAAATTGAATTAATTAAATAAATAATAATAATAAAAGGCTGTCACTGGCCCTGGTCACACGGAGAATTTGCAGCACGAAAGGCACAAATGCTGGGCGGATTTTCGGGGCGCGATCACACCGCAACATTTGGCAAGTGTTGCACACCCATGGCCAACCCGTGGCATGCCGCCAAAGATGCACAGTTAAAAAGTACCTGCAAAGATCTACTAGCAAATAGTTTGCCATGGGCTGCAGACGGACTCATTCGGTGTGATCGCGCCAGCGCACGCCTATTCCCTCCATCCGTCCTCTTTGCAGCGCGCCCCGAAGGACGAAACCCCGGTGCGCCGCCATCACATCTGATTGCATAATGGCAGATCAGAATGCGACGGCGCAAATAGCCATGCCTCCCCCCCGCATTTTCTGGCACGTGTGGCCGGGGCCACTGAGGTTTAAATGCATAAGTTTCCTATGTAATGTCAGTTCAGTCACCTTTAATGGCACAATGGGAACAGTAATATACATATAGTAGCAATTCCAACAAGCTAAAATATAATAATAAACAAATAAAATACACACAATTCAGTTTAATAGCCTGTATATAATGTCACTTGACCCTTAGGCTGCTGCTGCTGCTTAAAAGCATAGAACCAGGATTAAGTTTTTTTTTAAGAGTGGCAATATTATTTGTTGCTGGTTCAGAAAATATCATTTGTACCCTTCAGTTGTTCGGAAGAATTAGCCTATTGGCAGCATCATAGGTTTTTGTAAACAATAAAATTTTGGGTGGCATCCACATTACCATATTCTTTAACTTGAAATTTTGCTTCGGCAGTGGTTGTGAAGTCCTTTTGATACTGGGCTTTAATTTTCCAAATACCATATCTGTGAAAGCAAAACAACGTTTACATTTTTTTAAAATGCAGAAGGAAGCCCTGAGGCACAGGGAGAGCTTCATGGGAGAGCAGGATTTAAGCTCAAGTCACCCTTAGCAAATACAACATATTGCCTCATCATTCTATGAATCTAATAGCCACATATGCCTCCCTCTCCGCCGTGCAGAAAAGAAATCCATACAATGACGCCACCCGTGGAAAAGGTATATGTTTCTGCAAATGCTGGGGGAACTCCAGTTTGCTGGAAAATGTGAAAAATAAAAAAGAGGGCTAAAAAGCAGAACTTTTGTTTCCAGGGCGAAAAAGAAAGGAGCGTCTCAGCAAAAGTGGGGAGAGGATGGGAGAGAAGACTCCATACGGGCTTCAAAGGGAAACGGAAACAGCCGGGGAGAAAAGTAGGCAGGGTAAATGGCTGGAAGAAGGAGCAATTGGGTGGGTGAGGGTATGAGGAAGAAGAAATATCAGATAGGAGACTAGGATGGGGGGGGGGAAGAAGCAGAGACAGAGAAGATGGCATGAAAGCAGGGGCAGGAATGGGGTTTCCCTTCCTCGCAAGTCCTCTTCTTGCCAACTCGTAGGGCAGGCTTGTAGCTACAGCGGGGCATCTCGAGGCCTAGCCCCACGACTTACTGCCAAGGCCCATCCTGCAACCTCCCATCCAGCCCAGGCCCCCCGACTTCCATTTTTTTATTTTACTTGTGGTGCTCCCTGGGGAGGGGGTTTCTGTGTGCCCCCTGATTTATTTAAAGGCCCCCCAAATTAAAAAAATCCTGGCTACGGGCCTGTTGCAGGGTCACTGTGTTGGCATGAATGGGTACAAAGTGAGGGCTTCTGCAGGGTAGGAGAGGGTCCACACCTTTGTGGGAAAATAGCAAGGAGTCACCATGCCCCCGGCATACCACGCTAGACTCCAAAACCTACTGTGGGCCACGGGTGGGGTATGCATGTTGCCTTCACCCTATCAGAGAATATCCCCCATAACAGGATAGTTATCAGCAGGGCTCTTTTTGTAGGAAAAAGCCCAGCAGGAACTCATTAGCATATTGAGCCACACCCCTGACAGCACAGCTCATTAACACATTAGGCCACACCCCCATGTTACCAGATGTGTGGTCATCCAGCCACACCCACCTTTTGCTTCTTATTCTCTTTACCTTGTTTATTGTCAAAACCCAAGAGTTTTTTTGTAGCAGGAACTCCTTTGCATGTTAGGCCACACACCCCTAATGTAGCCAATCCTAATGAGTTTCTGCTGTTGGGTGTGGCCTATTATGCTAATGAGTTCCTGCTGGGCGTGGCCAACTTGGGAGCCAGTCGGAACTCCGTTCCTGTGCGTTCCTGCCCAAAAATAGCCCTGGTTATCAGAGTCTATTTATTTTAATTTTGTGCATTCTTTGTTGTGGCAAACTATATAAACTATATCGGTTTCAAACAATAAAATGTTAATTTATGTATATATATATATGTATATGTATATGTATATAAGCAAATTGTTCAGGAGGACATTTTGACAGGAGGCACAGGGCTATAGTATAACAGAGGAAGATAATTTTATAAAGGGGGTAGTCTATGATACTGTTTATGGCAGGGATCCCCCTGCCAACACCTTTCCTGGCACCTACTACGTGTTTTTAGAAGCTGGGCAGGGCCAGGTGAAGCTTTCACCCAGCAAGACTTTTGACTGACCACTGGATATGTGATTGACTTTTTCAGAAATGTTGCTTTGACGGCAGCTGCCACTACAACACAAGCATCTTCACTGTGTTGGAAAAGGCAATGTCTGGTGTACAAAGAAGACCCTGCAGGGGGCAGCGAGAAGACTATTAGATAGGATAGTGATGTCAGCACCTTCTCTCCTGTCAAATGTTGTTCCTTGTCTGTCTCCAGATTGCTACTCTCAAGGCAATTTCCCCCTTCTTCTCAGACGTGCCACACTCAGTCTTACTATCTCTCAGCAAGAGACGTAGTTAGGATGGAACCTATCTCGGTCTCTCCACTTTCCTATCAAGTATGTTAATTCCTAAATAAACCTTTATCTACTGTTTAATAAGGTTGTGCACAGTTGCTGTGTTAATTACTCTGCCAATACACTGTGTGACTGCGTTATGGCTGGCTCCGCCTCTTGCAGTAGCCATTCTGCATCTGTGCCCACCACACTGTGTCAGAATTTCAAAGATGCCCACAGGCTCCAAACAGTTGGGGACCACTGTTTTATTATATGTATTTTTTATTGTATGTATTATGCTGCTCTTACTGTATCGTGTTCCAATTCTGTAATTCCATTCACTGCATATCATGTCTGATACTTTGTTGCATTGTACCTAATTTTTGTAGTCCTAGTGCTGTTGTACTGTTTATTAGATATTTCATGCTATTTGATTGCATTGTTTTATATCTTGCAATCAGTGTTCCCTCTAAGCAGACTTAGTCTGAGCTAGCTCACAGTTTTTTAGCCTCTGGCTCACACATTTTTGTCTTAGCTCAGGAAGGATGGCTCCAGAGCAAACTAATTTATGCAGTAGCCAAATTGCTCGCTCACAGCTTTAATGCCAGTAGCTCACAAACTTGAATTTTTGCTCACAAGACTCCACAGCTTAGAGGGAGCACTGCTCGCAATCCATCTTGAGTGTCTAGTGAGAAGGGCAGGCTACAAATAAAGTAAATACAAATAAAAGAATGTCTATCTAACAATTCCCATTTACTTAAGCAGGATTCTCCGTTCAGAAAAGAAGTAAAGAAAAGCTGGTGACTATGATCACTCGGTTCCGAGGCAGCCACGGTAGCAGCGCACATTGGGTGTGTGTGGGGGTGCAAGTTGTGTGAAACCACCTTTCAAAACCACAACGGTTCCTTGGCAAAAACGGTTTGTGCTCCATGCTTTAAAACTCCAAGCAAACAGCCAGCGCCCCCTAGAGGATTAAAACAGAATAGTGCACCCCTTGTTATGATGCATCTCAGGTGTGCATGAATTATAATGCCTCTAGAAGCTGGCTTGTGATGAATGCCTGCTGACCTTTGACTTTGCTAGCCCTTTTGCTATGAGGAGTGTGCTGGCATCTGTACTGTTTTTACTGTTTACTGTTTATTATACTGGTGTGAGGGTTAGCAGATGTAGCCAGGATAACTTGGTTTCTTTTGCATTGTGCATTGCATTTCCAGTGGTCCCTTGCCGAAGGACAACATGTAATAGTTTTTTTCAATGATTACAGTGCTTTTGCAAGTGACCATATAATTCAAGTGTCCCAGCAGGATCAGCATGGGAGGACAGAACAGCCTTCAGGCATAACCAGTGATGGTAGCTCCAAACCCTCAGGATCATAAAATCTTTCTTTATGGAGTATTTCCTGTTTTATTTCCAAATTGTAGCTGCCATTGTTGGGGAAGATGACATCAAGGTAACTCCACCAGAATATACAAGCAGGATTGTATTGTTGAAGGCACCGCTTGTTAAAGTCTCTCTGCATGCACAAAGCTAATAGGTCAGGCTGAGACTACTTGCATCTAGACTGGGATCCTGGCCACAGGTATAGCCAGAAAAATTTGGGTGGTGAGGCATTGGGAAATCCTGTGGGGCAGGGGAGCATGGAAGATGACAGAGAGATAAGAAGAAGAATGCAGTGTACCACAGCTCAATCTAGATTTTTAAAGAAATATTATAATTTTGGAGAGCACGATTTGTGGGGCGTGGCAGTTAATTAAGGGGGCATGGCCCCGAGATGCCCCACTGTGGCTATGGGCCTGATCCTGGCAACACTAGAGGCTCATGTGCAGCAGGCAAAAGGTTCTGCTCTGCCAACTAAACAAGAACTGAAGACTTAGCTCCTAGTATTTAACTGGGCTGAATAATTCAGATGCTGTATTTTGTCTGCTCATTACACGGGCAAGTGCTGCACACACTCCTACATCCTTTTGTGCCTAATGAGGCCTGAGCAGACACTTGACAGCTCACGAGATTCCCAGTTCAGGCACCAGAGTCACTAACAGCACGTCAAGTAGATTGCAGAGAGGTAGTTTTATTAACAGTCTGTTGCAGCTAAATATCACCACCACCAAACAAGTCTAAAACACTCAGGTATCGTTAGATAAACATTTCTCCTAAGATGCAAGGAGATGGTGCTAGATGGCTTCTTCCTGATGTATTAGCTTTCGCTATTCAGAATATTAACATGGGATACACTTCCCCACAAAAGCTTTCTGGGGAAGTACAGTACGGAGGAGCTGTGATGGCCCAAGCATGGTGGTGGTGGTAGGAGGCAGAAATGGGATCTTCCTTCCCATTCCACCTAGTCCTGGGAGCTGGGAGAGCCCAGCCTGCAAGCCTGTTACTGTGGGATGGCCTATTTGTGTCATTTCAGAAATAAGAAAAAACTTCCTTTGTGCCACATGGGATTGTATGAAATGGGATCACTGGAGAGGGGGTTGCAAGCTTGAACTACACTCAGAGAGACAACACTTTGGCCCTGAGAGATGTAGCACACACCTTTGTTTGAATCATCTTCAAAGAACTAAAGCCTGCTTTGCCCTGAAGCTGGCTCAAATAAGGATTAATCTGGCCTGAAAACTCAGCGAACACTACTTCTTAAATGAATGTACCAATTAGGGATAATGACAATCATTCTGCATATTCCACAGAGAAATCTACTTCTTTGCTCCTAAGATCAAAATTTGGTACCTGATTCCAAGAGGATTATCCAACAGGTAGAGTGTTTTGTTTTGTCTTAAATGCTATGCCCATTACTTTCCAGTCTTTCGGGGCTCTAAAATATCAGCTTATTGTAGCTGTAAAAATAGACCGCACCGCATATATAAAGGCAATGCTTAGATCCACTCATTTGGACATGGGATGTACACATTATTTTAAATCTAACCAAGCATTGATTGTGCTACTAGAATAAGCACAACTATTTGTAAAGCAATACAAAGGCTTTAGCCAGTAATATTTAAAATAGTAATATATCTACTTAGGGTATGGTGGAATTTTGAAGTCAGGGAATGATATAACTCCGGTAAAGTCATCTTCTTTTATAATGTCCACTTCTACTCCTTCTGGATCCTTTATAGAAAAAATAAATAAAATCAAACTTATCATATATGCAACAAATGTCCTCAGAGCAGGAGCTGGCCCTTTAAACCTGGGGCTCTGATGGCCATAACATGATACACTACAACTTCCATTCTCTATGGAAAGACCATTTAAATTTCTGGTTAACCGGAAGGCTATTTTTCGTTTGTTTGTTTCAAGCAATCCTTGTCCTCTCTCAGCTCTCAAAATAAGCACTTACACAAAATTTGTACAAGTCCACTTGCTCACAGTTATCTACCTATTACATTTGTATACTGCTTTTTGCTCAGGATGGTATATATCCTGGTTCTCTCCTCCTCCAGTTATTCTGAAAGGAAAAAACCCCACATAACACTTTCCTGTCTAGTAGCTTGGCTACGACTCTTAAAGCCCATCGCAAAGATTTTGTATCAGACCTACAATAGGAGTGATGAGCCTCCCATGGACCTGATTCTGATTATGACCACAGCACACAAGGAGAAAGGGCTTCACTTTAGGGGTGTGTGCTCCGTATAAACCAAGCCAAAAATACCTCCTTATCAGTATTTATCAGGTATTTCCTCAGCTGATCACCCAGGGGACTAATGATTTGGCTATCCGGAAATGGCCACCCTGAAAAAAAATTCGGAAATTTTCAGGGCCGCCAGAGAGCTGCAGTTACAGGGCATTTAAAGGGCTCTCGGTCCTTTTAAATGCCTTTGGAGTTCACTTGCCATGGGATGGAGTTGTTCCACGGCTTGGAGAAGGCATTTAAAAGGATTGTGTCCCTTTAAAGTATTTTTACTCTATTGGAAACAATGAAGGATGGGGGCACCTCCTTGTGAGTCCCATAGAATTGGACCCCCTGGTCCAATCCTTTTGAAACTTGGGGGTGGGGTTGAGGAGAGGCACCAGCAGCTATGTGACCTGGTAGACACTGTATCCTTGAACTTTCAAAAAACTTTTGACAAAGTACCTCACCAGGCCTCCTGAGAAAACTTAGCAGTGATGGGATAGGAGGACGGGTTCTCTTACTGATTAAAAACTGGTTAAATGAGAGAAAGAAAAGAGCAGGAATAAATGGACAGTTCTCACAATGGAGGGAAGTAAGCAGTGGTGTCTCACAAGGACTGGTATTGTGGCTGGTACTATTTAATTTATTCATAAATCATCTGGAACTAGGGGTGAGTAGTGTAGTGGTCAAGTCTGCAGATGAAACAAAAATTATTCAGGATGGTGAAAAACAAGGTTGAGTGGGAGGACTTCCAAGAGGACCTCCACAAACCGGGTGACTGGGCGACAATGTGACAAATGAAGCTCAGTGTTGATAAGTGCAAGCAGGCCTATTTTGGGGCAGGAACGCACAGGAATGGAGTTCCGGCTGGCTCCCAAGTTGGCCATGCCCAGCAGGAACTCATTAGCATAATAGGCCACACCCAACAGCAGAAACTCATTAGGATTGGCTACATTAGGGGTGTGTGGCCTAACATACAAAGGAGTTCCTGCTACAAAAAAAGCCCTGGGGTTTGACAACAAACAGGATAAACAGAATAAGAAGCAAAAGGTGGGTGTGGCTGGATAACTACACTTCTGGTAACATGGGGGTGTGGCCTAATATGCTAATGAGATGTGTTATCAGGGGTGTGGCCTAATATGCTAATGGGTTCCTGCTGTTGGGTGTGGTCTATTATGCTAATGAGTTCCTGCTGGACTTTTTCTACAAAAAGAGCCCTGATGCAAGGTGATACCCACTGGGACAAAAAAAAAATCCCAACTTCAAGTAGAGGCTAATAGGGTCTGAACTTTCTGAGACTGAGAGGGGAAAAGATCTTGGGATCATAGTGAATAGCTCAGTGAAAGTGTCAACCCAGTGTGCTGCAGTGGTGAAAACTCGGTGTTAGGAAAGGGATTGAGAATAAAATGGCTGGTATTGTAATGTCCCTGTATAGACCTATGGTGTGAGCTCATTTGGAATACTGTGAACAGCTCTGGTCACTGTATCTGAAAAAGGACATTGCGGAGCTGGAAAAAGTACAGAGGAGGGCAACCAAGATAATTAGGGGGTTGGAGCACCTTCCCTATGAGGAAAGGATGAAGAGTCTGGGACTTCTCAGTTCAGAAGAGAAGTGATTAAGGCGGGACCTGAGGCTTATAAAATTATGCACGGGATGGAAAGAGTTGACATAGAGAAACTTTTCTCCCTTTCCCAAGATACTAGAACTCAAGGGCATACAATGAAGATGACAGACAGTAGGTTCAGGATGGACAAAATGAAATACTGCTTTACACAGTGAGTGATTAAAATGTGGAATTAACTGCCAGAGAGTGTAGTGATGGCCACGGGGATAAGCAGCTTTAAAGGGGGATTTGATAGATTCATGGAAGATAAGTCTATCAATAGCTACTAGCCATAGTGAATGAGGGGAACCTCCACATACAGAGGCACTAAACCTCTGTATCCCAGAGCCAGGAGGCAAAATCAGGGGAAGGCTTCAGCCTCACTGCCCTGTTGTTGGCCCTCCAGTGGCACTGGTTGGTCACTGTGTGAGACAGGATGCTGGACTAGACAGACCACTAGTCTGATCCAGCAGGGCTCTTCTTATGTTCTTATGGCTTCGGATCCAAGCCTGCATATTAAAGGAACTGGGGTTTCTCTAACGGCAATACAAATGGATTACAAACAAACAAAGATCACAACAGACAAGCATATTTTTCAGGGCTGTAGCCGGGATTTTTGACTTCAGGGGGCATTTAAATAAGTCAGGGGGCACCCTGCATACACCCCCAGGCTGTGTCAGGAGTGACGAGACAGTAAAAGATTTCTTAAAAGCAATGAGAGAGAGAAGCGAGAAGGGAGGGCACCGGCAGGCAGGGCAGGGAGACAGTTCAGCTCAGCCCTGGCACGCACAGAAAATTAAAAAAAATAAACCGGCCGGATGGGAAATCAGGAGGCCTGGGTGGTAACTCAAGGGGCTCAGCCCCGAGATGCCCCACTGTAGCTCTGGGCCTGGTGTTTTAATACACCCATCTGTCCAAAGGGCCAACTTTCAGGATCGTAACAGAAGATTCCCATTAAATTATGGTCATTTTCTAGAACTCCCACCTCTTACTTATGTATTCTTTAAAGAAGGGATTAGATGAACTTCACAAATCTCCATTTGTCCATAAAAGGCAAACTGCTAGTACTTGCAGTCCTAATTTGGATCATGTGGAGAGGGCACAAGGGCTTAACCAGGGCTATTTTTGGGCAGGAACGCACAGGAACGGAGTTCCGGCTGGATCCGAAGTTGGCCACACCCAGCAGGAACTCATTAGCATAATAGGCCACACCCAACCGCAGAAACTCATTAGGATTGGCTACATTAGGGGTGTGTGGCCTAACATGCAAAGAAGTTCCTGCTACAAAAAAGCTCTGGGTTTTGACAACAAACAAGATAAACAGAATAAGAATCAAAAGGTGGGTGTGGCTGGATGACCACATTTCTGGTAACATGGGGGTGTGGCCTAATATGCTAATGAGCAGTGCTGTCAGGGTGTGGCCTAATATTCTCATGAGTTTCTGCTGTTGGGTGTGGCCTATTATGCTAATGAGTTCCTGCTGCGCTTTTTCTACAAAAAATGCCCTGGGCTTAACTCTTCAACGACCTACATGGTTTCACTAATCAAAACTACCAACACACCTTGCTGGAAAAACAGTTACAGTCATGTTGCACTCACCACAAAAGTTAACGTGGCCGACCTTCGCGCCGGCCTCAGTTCTTCATTTAAAGAGTAGAGCCTAACCTTCACTGCAAAAATAATGTAAAATAAATGTCAAACACAATTGCATGTTTGAAAAAAACCAAAATCAGGTAGTAACTGTAATCCTGACAGACTCCTGTTGGATTTTGTTACCCAAGGACAGAAGGGTACTTCTGGATGAGTGAATGGATCCAGTTTCGCAACACAGGGCTCACCCAGCCCATTTCTAAACAGCAGCGGAAGAGGACTGTGTTGCATTCTAGTAAATGGAGTCAGACACAAGTCAATGGAAGTTTTTTGGCAAATTGGAACAGAAATTCCCCTCTGCATTGCATGCTGCTTTCACTTCCTTTGATCATCGGATTTTATGGTATCCTCCACACACTGCATGCTGCTTTCGTTTTCTTTGATCATTGGGTTTTATGGTACCTTCTGCATAGATTTATGGCCTTTCAGGGGTGACTTCGCAGTTAGTACGGCGTTGCCCTGAGGTATTTGAATGTGGTTTTGAGCTGCACTTTCCCCTCCCAGTTGAGAAAATGTGGGGCAAATGCTAGATGCAGAATCGCCCCAAGAAATACTGACTAGCCTGGCCACTTGTAAATTTGAACTAGTCTTTTTCTGGCTCACAACTCATACTTGCACTTTATTACACCAGCTCTTAGAATCCCCTCCATGCCCCCAAAGCACAGTATTTTTTTAATATTAAGGCAGAGCAGAATTATGACTGAATATTTAGCAGGATCATAAAAAGATGTGTTCACCTGACTGATCTGGAGTATAAACAGGTTTGTCAGTCTGAATGAAGAGGAATCCATTTTCATACGTAACATGCATTTTCTTCTCCTTTGTAAAGTGTGGAGAAACAGCTTCCAGATATACAGCTGTAACTAAATTATTTGGGTCTGTGTTTCCTAAATCCCTTGGCTGGATCTGGAAAAGAGGGGGAGACATTTCTGTTTTTTAAAAAACACCAGAAAACAGTAATCTCCCTGGAAGAACACTGACAAGTAACATGTAATATGTGACTTTTAAAAAATGGCATGATCAGAATCAATTTGTTTAAACTTTAAACATGTATATCAACGGTGAACACATGACTTGGCCCTAGTTTTTAAGTATGTTTTTCTGATTCAGTCCATATGCTGATGGTTGATCTCACATCCAACTTTCGGCACATTTTTATCTTGTCCTTCCTCCAAGAACCTCAGGGTAGCTGCGGAATCACGTGGTTACTGCCTACCAGGGCCAGAGGCCCGAATGGAGTGAGAGTGGCACCCATGTAGAAGTACCCAAGCAATCTGGATGCCTCACACGCCTAGGATTTGCCTACAGTGCTGCTGCTGCTGCTGCAACATGGGACCCAAAGCATGAGGGAAGTGGTATCTTGGCAACAGCCATGCTACATCAGTAACGGAGTCACTGGCCGTGCAGTCTGCTCCTAAGCATCTTTATACCAGAAAGTAAATCCCAGTGTGTTTAATGGAACTTTCCCAGGATGTAGCTTCCAAGAAGAAGAAGAAGAAGAGGAAGAAGAAGAAGAAGAAGAAGAAGAGGAGGAAGAGGAGGAGGAAGAAGAAGAGGAGGAAGAAGAGGAGGAGGCAGAAGAAGAGGAAGAAGAAGAAGAGGAAGAAGAGGAGGAGGAGGAGATTGGATCTATACCCCGCCCTTCACTACCCAAAGGAGTCTCAGAGTGGCTTACAAACCCCTTTCCAATCCCCTCCCCACAACAGACACCCTTTGAGGTAGGTGGGGCTGAGAGAGCTCTGACAGAAACTGCTCTTTTTTCAAGAACAGCTCTTTATCAGAACTATGACTTGCCCAAGGACATCCAGCAGGTGTTGGTGCTTACCTGTAAAGCCCTTCATGACCTGGGGCCCACATAGCTAAAGGACTGCCTCTCCCTGCATGCTACTGTATAACAACGTAATTCTACCCAGCAGGGTCTACTGACAGCAGCCCCCTTGACTGCTCATTTGGCAACGGTCTGGAGCAAACCCTTCCAGCCAGTGGCCCAATGCCTTCGGAACAGCCTTCTGGAAGGGGTTGGGTTACTTCTACCCTCCTGGCATTCCAGTGAGATTGCAAGAGAGCTGTCCCAGAGGGTTCTTTGGGGCAGCCTCAGCCTGGGCCAAAGGGGAATAGCCGGTGGTGGGAGAGCAGACAGTATTTTTAAGTTCTTTTATAAGTTTGTTTGATAAAATCGTTTTTATACGTTGTTGTGCATGTTGGGTTCTGAGATGCTCGGGAGAAAGGGGGGCTATAAATATTATATATATATATGGTTACGGACTTAGTCTTTTTTAAAAAAAAACCCTAAATTGAGCACACAGGAATCACACATACTTCACTACGTACCGTTAAACTAACAGAACCTTGGAACTTATTGGCGGGTGTCAGACGGATATGACCCGAGGCGTAAGCAGTTTGTTTATCTGGAAAGCTTTTAATAGAGACTGTCACTGAAAACTCTTGCTCATATCCGAAGGCTTGAACCACCGTCTTCTCAGATGCTCCTGCACGGATCACTTTGGGCGCAGTAATGACATACCTGTAAGAAAAGGACAAAACTGAAGCTTCAGTAAGGGCCTTTCCGGACCTTGTGGTCGGAGGTGGGGTGTGTGTGTCATGCAGCCATGACTATTCCAGCCAGATGATTTCACAAACAGTACTTTGGTTCTGCAGGAATTGTTGTTCCCCATCATGCAAATGAACTATTGCAACTCTTGAAAAACTGTACTTTACATCCCAACAAGCAAAACTTTAGTACAAGTTTGGGGGACTGGACTTGTTCTAGCGTCCTGGAACTTACTGAATGGCGCCCATGACATCAGTTATAAGGATTGTCACAAGTCTCTTATGTGCTTATTTGTGCCATACTTAATGATCCACCAATTTTACACTGCATTCCCTTCTTTCTTTTAGAGGCTATGCACTCACCCTTTCCAGAACTCAAGCACAGGTCTCATATTAAAATAGAACAGCTATCGTGCTCCACAGCAAAGGTAGCCCATACATGAGAATATGAATATCACCAGCATGGCTAATAGCAGTAAAATGCTAAGCAGCAACAATGGAGAGCCAGTTTGGTGCAATGGTTACGAGCGTGGACTATAATCTGGGAGAACTGGGTTTGATTCCTCCTCCACATGCAGCAGCTGGTGTGACCTTGGGTCAGTCATAAGTTCTTTCAGAGCTGCTCTCTCAAGGGCAGTTCTCGGGAGAGCTTTCTCAGCCCCACCTACCTCAAAGGGTGTCTGTTGTGGGGAGGGGAAGGAAAAGGGATTGTAAGCCACTCTGAGACTCCTTTGCATAGTGAAGGGCAGGATATAAATCCAATCTCCTCCTCCTCCTCCTCCTCCTCCTCTTCTCCCCCCCCCCAGTGGGAAATAGGCTTGGAAGCCAAATGGAAGCTCTCTAATCTTGGTAACCTCTCCCAACAGTTTCATGATACATGAGGAAGTCTGTGGGGCCCCACATGCCAAAAGTCATGAAACAGAACAACAGTCTCTTAACAAAACCATTCATTGGGGAGCACCCAGTGAAGCTGATGGACAACAGATTCAGGACAGACAACAGACAGGACAGAGAGCCAGTATGGAGTAGTGGTTAACTGTGAGGGCTCTAATTTGGGAGAACCGGGTTTGATTCTCTACTCCTCCACTTGCACCTGCTAGATGACCCTGGGGAAGCCATAGTTCTGGTAAGAGCTGTCCTTGAAAAAGTGTGGTTTCTGTCAGAGCTCTTTCAGCCCCATGTACCTCACAGGGTGCCTGTTGTGGGGAGGGGAAGGGAAAGGAGTTTGTAAGCCGCTCTGAGACTCCTTTGGGTAGTGAAGGGCGGGGTATAAATCCAATCTCTTCTTCTTCTTCTTTCAATTAATAATTAAACTGTGGAATTCACTGCCAGTGGATATAGTGATAGTCACAAGCACAAATTGCTTTAAGAGGGAACGAGACAGATTCATGGAGGACAGGCCCATCAATGGCTACTCATCAGGGTGACTACAGGGAACCTCCATATTTAGAGGCAACAAACCTGTGAATACCAGTGTTAAGAGTCAACATCAGGGGAAGGCCTTGGCTTCTGCACCAGATTTTTTGGTCCTCCCTCCATGGCAACTGATTGGTTGCTGTAGGAAACAACATAATGGACTGGATAAACCACTGGTTTGTTCCTGCAGAGCTCTTCTTATGTTCTTTGCAGAACAGTATTTTCCAATTCCACCTCAGCTAGGCAGACCCAAGGATGTCAGTGGCAAGTGTAGAGGACTTGTATAATTGAAAGAATCCTTGCTGCTATCTGCACATGGAGTCACACCGGAGCTGCTTGTCAAATTTGTCAAATTGCAGCCAGACCATTTCTGTGCCAAAGCCAAGCCACACCCCAGATTGGAAAGAATCTCAACAATCTGTTTAAACCAGAGGTCATTTCGGGGGGGAACGCGGGGGATCGCAGTTCCCCTGGGTGAGGTACGGGGGGCGGGGCATATGACGAAGCCCCGCCCCCTGCTTCCGGCCGCCCCGCTTCCGGCCCTCATTCAGCCAGGAGGAGGCAGGAGAAGAGGGAAGGTAAGTTGCTTCCTCCCTGCCGCTCCCCACCCCTGCCTGCCTGGGTCCAGGGAGGGCCTTGGCGGGGCTTCCTTGCACTCCTGCTGGCAGTTCTCAAACGAACTCTCTCAGCCCCACCTACCACACAGGGTGTCTGTTGTAGGGAGGGGAAGAAAAAGGAGACTGTAAACTGCTCTTCGGGTAATGAAGGGTAAGGTATAAATCAATGCTCCCTCTAAGCTGTGGAGTCTTGTGAGCAAAAATTCTGCTTTGTGAGCTACTGGCATTAAAGCTGTGAGTGAGCGATTTGTCTACTGCATGAATTAATTTGCTCTGGAGCCATCCTTCCTGAGCTAAGACAAAAATGTGTGAGCCAGAGGCTAAAAAACTGTGAGCTAGCTCACACTAACAGCTTAGAGGGAACATCTTAATCTCTTAATCTCTTCTCTTCTTAACGACTGCAGTAAAGCAGACATATTTCTAGCAATTGCCAATTATGAGTTCTCATTTTTAAATGTAACCTTGTCTTTATAATGCAGGTAGCATGCAATTTAAATAGGAATGTCCACAGGGCATCACGTTCCTGGGCTACCTTGGGGCTTTCCATTCAGATCAGACCAAAGGAAAAACTCCTTTGATCCCATTCAAAGGGGGAACCAGCAGGTGACAACAGGTGAAACTACAGCTATAGCTTAGTTGCTCAGATGGGAAAGGGTTGATGCCAGGAATTACAGTCTCATCTGTGCTTTTTAGGGGGGAGGGGAAGAGCGAAAAAAAAGAGCGGGGGCAACAGCAGCACAGAGCCAGGGCATAGGGACACCATTGTGGTAGTGGCAGTCATGCCACTTATTGTTGTTGTTGTTGTTGTTGTTGTTGTTGTATCCTGCCCTCCCCACAGGCAGGCTCAGGGCAGGTTCCTTCAATCTCAATCAAATATATAATACAATTTAAAATGATTTAAAACAACACATGCTGCTTCTATTTTGGCAGGGGTGCATTTTCACGCCTCCACGTAGAAGCAGCCAAAAATGCTACTTCCTCCACTTTGACTTTAAAGCCATTTTGAGATAGATAAATCATAGGAGGATGCAAGCTTCAAGCCGCACAGAACTCTTCATCATGCAAAAATTAAAAACACTAATATAATTTGAAAGCTTGCACATTAATATCAACTGGACTTTATCCCAGGTACATCTGCTTTAGCCTTATTTTTCTAAGAACAACATTGTAAAGGCTTAACTATGCAATTTAATACAGGTACTATACTGATGTCTGCTAGATGTCTATAGGTTCTTTTATGTAACATATGTATATAGGGAAACAATAAATCCTTAGATTTTTAGTAAAAGTTAGTTTTAAGGCCGACAGGGTAAACTTCCCAGATCTTTTCCTGCTTCTTTTTTTAAAAAGTTGGCTGTTGGGGAAGTGGCTGGTTTTGATCTTCCTCTATTCTGAGAATTTCACATCTATTTATTGAGTTTGTTCCTCCTTGTTACTGGCATATACAGAGAACAGCAGCTGTCTGTTCACATATCTTTAAAAAAAACAGCCCAAGCCCACAATGCCAACATATATCCAAAAATGTGATGCTGAATTAAAATGTATCACAAAAAGTATAAAAAAGCCAGTATGTTGTAGTCTTGATCAACTGAGCAATCAGTGGATCACAACATTTGTCTGTATGGTGCAAAAAAATCACTTGCTAATTCCTGCGGAGAACAAGCCCCTGTATTGTTGCTAGCAATAGGAGACCTGGTTAATGGATGAACCTATCTTTCCTGGTTATCTTACTGTCTATCACTGAGCAGTTATAGGTCTGGGGGGGCAGGCCATGGGAGGGGCTAGCTTGTTTAATTTCAACTATTTATTTATTTTTATTTATTTATTTACATTAGACTTGATATCCTGCTCTTGTCCCATGGCTAGGGTCTCAGAGCGGCTTACAGGGTTTCTGGTGCTAATCACCTGTGTTCCTAGCTAGGGCCACAATGTATGAAGGGGGGGTGGGACAACCTACCGGCACCCCCTCTGTGGTGGCTATTGCTGTTTCTCCGTTGGCTCGGCATGGTCGGGTCTCCTGGCCCAGCGGGTTGTTCTTTCTCTGGCGTTCTCTGGCGTCTCCGGCATTCAGTGGTGGCGATCTCCTCCTTAGGCACGCAGCTCCGCCTACTTTCTGGCCTGGCCACGTCCTTTCCGGCTCCGCTGAGCCGGAACTCGGCATCTGCGCACGCCCCTTTCTTCTCTCTTCACGGCAGCCCTACTGCCGCCGTCTCCGCTATCTCCGCCATCTTCAGCCGACCACACAGGGTGCCCCCCACCCCTCTAAGGGTGGGTACCCATTTACCTACTTGCAATTAGGTTGCTTTCGAGACCACTGGGTAGGCGGGAGCTGGGATGAAGGTCGAGAGCTCACCTCGACCGCGGTGGTACTCGAACAGCCATAGTGGCTGCTCGGGTGATGTTACAGTGCAGGCGTTTAACTGCCTGCGCCACTAGTTTGAATATAGGACCTTACTATCTCCTGGAGGCTGATGATCTGATTATTGCTTTTTTATTAAAGTTGGATGACGTGACAGTTATCTTCTCCTCTGTTTACATTCCTCCATCCACTCCTAGTATAATGATTTAGAGATGGGACCACCTGGGAGAAACTGTCGATGACTTGCAGGTTCATTTTCCAGGGGGCCCCTTAGTACTAGCGGGTGACTTTAATGCAAGGATCAGCAGTGACGATTATACATTTTTCTCTAAATTATTAGGCCCTGATAATGATTAATTTCCCAGCCATGTTTGGCATAACAGGAAATCTAAGGATGATGTAATAAACAGAGGTGTTTTGGATATGGCTAAATTTGCAATTCAAAGGCCCCGGTCACATGGGAGGTTTTGGCCTGGAAGAGGGACGGATCGGGGGTGCAGCAAACGGGCGCAATCAAACCGCAACATCTGGGAAGCGGCGCGCACCCGTCCCCGATCCGTCCCTTCAGCCGGAAAACCCGCTGCAAAAAAGAACCTGCAAAAGAGCAGGACTTACCGGAAACGGCACAGCAAGTGCGGCCGTGAGATCACCGGCGCGCCCGTCTTCCGGAGCAATCGAGGCTCTCAGCCCAACTGCGCATGTGCACACATGCACAGTTCGGCTGCCTCGCTCTCCCTTCAGTGGCTTCCCACCGGCATCTGATCGTGCCGGGGAGGAACTGCGCGGCGGTTCAGGGGATCTATCTGATCCCGCCGCCGTGTGTCTCTTTTGGTGCGGCTCTAAAAAGCTGCACTTTGGCCGTTCTTTTTCCCCCCGTGTGTCAGGGGCCAAAGAAACTTTATTCCATTGAATGGTCACTCAGAGATTGATGTAACCAATGATTTCACTCACGTGAGTCCCAAACAAGCCAATGTAATAGATTATATTCTCTCCCACTTTGAGTTCCTAAAAGCTGGTGATTACTTGAGAAGTGATAATCTCCCAGTCTCCTTTTCTATAGATTTATCTTTAGAACATTACCCTATTCCAGCACAGCTTCCCTCTTTCTCAAAATCCGAATAAAGTTTGTCGATTACGCTGGAGCTCCAACTCTAGTGACTAGGCTCAAACTGTAATGGGTTCCATCCCTTGTAATAGTCTTGTTGACAGGGTCTTGCAGTCTGATTCAGTGCTCAACTGTTTGCATAATTTGGATGAGGTGTTAAAATTGTTCTCACCCCTTTATGTGAAAAAGAACCATGATAGGACACGCTTCAAAGTTAAGAGGAATAGTTAGCTTAATAGTGACTGTAAAAGAATGAAAAGGTGGATTCAACAGAAGCATCACAAGTTCAAAAGTAATTCTACAATAGCCTTTCGAGAGCTGATGGAACTGAAGAAAATGTACAGAGAACTGAACAAAACAAGGAGATGGATGGCACTCAATAAGGAATGGGGATATCTCATTTCAGCTATTAATAACAACAATGATAATGCCTTCTGGTCTACTGTCAATACTGCTATAACCCAGCCTCTAAAATCCCATGCTGTATTGCCGCTCTGACATGGGAAAGCTATTTCAAGAAGCTATTCTTCGATGCTAGTGCTAGTACACCTAGTACATCCTTTATTATTCCTCTCCATTTCCATTTCCATTTCATTTATTAGCTTCATTGACCCGAGGTCTTAAGCCAAACATACAAACAGCAACTAAATATTCCTCTTGATGTAACAGCATCTTGGTCCGAGGTATCAGTTAAGGAGGTGTACTCTCTTGTCAAGGGGTTAAAACTAGGAAATACCCCAGGCTCTGATCTAATCCCTAATGAGCTATTTAAGCCTGATCTACAATGGTGGGCCACAGTTCTGGCCCCAATTTTCACTCAAATTAACATCAGTGGACAAATGCCCAATTTATGGGGAAATTCTATTATTGTCCCGATATTTAAAAGGGGGTCCAGAGGTGATCCATCCTGTTATCAAACAATCAGCCTTCTTTCTTCTTTAGAAAAGCTATATTCTGCTTATATACTAAAGAAGCTCCTGAATCAGAAGGAATCAGAAACCTTATCAGGACATGAACAGATTGGATTTAGGCGGGGTTCCTCAACATGCAACCATTGCCTAGTTCTTTATCACCTAGCTGAGAAATACTTGTTCTTTAAGGGGGGCATCTATATGCGGCTTTCATTGAACTCAGGTCCTTTGTTTCTATAAATCACCCCAGATTGTGGAACAAATTTAAACTACTATGGACAAAAGACTCCTAGGACTCATTCAACCAGTGTATTTGGATTTGACTGCCCAAGTACAATGTGGGTATGATGGGAATTTAACAAATCAATTTAATTTGGAAAAGGGATTATGACAGGGACGCTTGTTGATGCCTTTTTTGTTTAATTTATATTTAAACGATGTAACAACAATCTTTAATGACTGCTGCCACCCACTAAAATTAGCTGAGATTGGGGTGCCTGTTTTGCTCTACGCAGAGGATGCCATGATCTTGTCCTGAATTAGGGTCGGGCTGCCATGGACCTTGCAGTCTTTTTCTAATTATTGCTCTTGAGAAAGCCTGGTGTTTAACCATTTGAAATCTAAGATCCTAGTTTTCACCAAGACCAGAAAATGGAACCCATTTCAATGGTCTATCAACGGATCTAATATTGAGCAAGTCAATACTTTCTCTTGTTTGGGGATTTTGTTTTCAGCAGAACTGTCTTGGACCCCCAAACTTAGAACAGCACCATGTACAAGCGCTATAAATAGGTTCTTCCATATAATGGGGGGCAGATATTCCTGGAGTGGTGCAAGCTTTTAATTTGAAAGTGGTTCCCCTCATCTTTTAGGGCTCAGCTATTTGGATTAAAGCTATCTTTGTTACCATTGATCAACCCTCAGCCCAATTTTTAAGGAAAATACTGAATATTCCCTGCTATGTGTCAAACGTCGTATTGTAGGCAGAATTCGGACAGATATCCTTGGAAGCAAGAGCATGGCTTTATATCTTTAAACTGAGATTAAAACAGCTCTGTGCCGAAGATGGTTTGTTAACTACTCTAAATCAAGATTGACTTGGATGAAAGCCCTGGATGAGAAATTGATGATAGTTGGAATGTCAATTAATTATATTTTTGAGATGGGCAAATCCAAGCATTTTCTCTGATGATAAACCATGTCCTAGAAATTGATTATAGTAGTCTGATCCTGAAAGCCCACAAAATTTGCTCACCCCTATCCTTTGGTCTTTCTTTCCCAAGATCTTTACCCCCCTATATGTACTATCTTACCCTCCCCCATGTTACTGTAAAGCTTTTTTGTTTGCAAGGTTGAATATTATTCCTACAATGGTGGGAGATTTTTGAATTGGCCCTATTCTGACAGAATCTGCTCTTGTGGCCATAATACATCCTTCCATGCCCTGCTTGAATGCAGGTTCTTTGGGAATATAAGGGATCACTACATTAAGCCTTTAATTAACCAACCATCCCTCTGCACTCTGGAAACCCTGGCTCTTTTGCTTAGCGATAAGCAGGGCTTTTTTTCTGGGGGAACATGCCGGAACAGAGTTCCAGAACTTCTTCGACAAAATGTCTGAAAACTTCATTTCCCTCTTGAGAGTTCCGGCACCCCTTTTTTTTTTTAAAAAAAAGCCCTGGCAATAAGGATGCAAAGTGTATTTTAGCATCAAAACATAAGGAGCAAGTATCTTCTGCTGCTCAAGATCTGTGAATCAATGAGCTTCTAAGGGTATAAAATGAAAAGGAAAGGAAGGCACAGCCACAAAGGGTATTTGATAATCCGGCAACCCTGTATGTGTGTTTATCTCTGCATTGGATTGGACTGGTATAGAATCTGATTTTTAAAAAGAATGTTTATTTTTAAATTTTTGATTAGTATTACATAATAACACATCTTATATAATATCTCGAAACAGTTCATAAAAACCAAAAGGATACATTTTGTCTTTATCTTTTTCATTTCAGTACATAATAAAGTTGACCAGTGTTCACAAAACTTATTTGTACATGTAAATTATTCTGTTGCATGTTTTGGTAATATGTTAATTTAGTTTTTAAGACTACATTCCATATAAGATTAAGCCAATCATTATAAAAGGGAGTTCTATTTTTCCCACCAGCATAACGCAGTAATGATCTCAGCTGTTATAAACAGAGCTGAGACTAACCCCATGTCTGAAGAAGCTACTAATATTTTTAAATTACTTAACAGAATTATCTTAGGATTTGGAGGTACATTATTGCATAACATATTAATTAAGTGAATCACATTTTGTCAAAATAGGTTACGTTTTGGACAGGCCCACAAATGATGCATCAAATCTGCATGTCCCCCAACTACAGCTTCAACATACATCTGATGAATTTCTGCATATGCCTACCAGTTTATGAGGTATAAGATACCTCTGGAAAAATATTTTACAAATATTTTATTTCAAACTCATCAAGATTCGTTTTGACACAACGCTTTCCCAGGTCCACTTCCACTCCTTTAAACTTAAACCAATTCGTAAGCCTTCCTCCTCTTTCTTCATGAAGTGTAAAGAGTAGTATTAACACTTAACCACCATGAGTAACCACCTGAGCAATCATTCAGCTAGAGATTATTGTCTCTCACTAAAAAGTGTTTTTGAACATAAACAGTTATGTTTTGCAATAAATCAGTAACTAATGCCCTGTTCAAAAACATCGAAAAAGTGGGGGCTTTCTATAATAGCAGTAAAACAATATACGAAAATCCATCCATTACGCATTTGATGACAAACATCTTACATAACATGAGAAACCACTTACCCTAAAGCAGACCCATTGATGTCAATGTGAAGGCCAGAAGAAAGTGCCTTGATTATTGCAAACTTAGCAAGGCTAATGTCCTTCCCAAAAGCGAGACTGTTGCTTCTATGAAGATTCTCTAATCACCCAGCATACTGATTTTTTCCTGGGCTACATATGAATATCCCATTCATCTGTCTTTAATCTTATGCTGTCCACAACTATATGTTTTATCCTATTTATTTATTAGTTCTTAGCTTTTGGCACCAAAGGAATTCTCAAGGTGGTTTAAAAATTACACAGTTAATATCATCATTAAACCATTTAAATAAACACGACAGATAAAACCAGTGTGACAGATTTATTATAAGGACACAACAGGAATTAAAACAGCATTCCGCTACAACTGGAAAGGCTGTAATCTGAAACTGAGGACCTGTAGGGGTGATTTCCATGGCAGTTTTTCCACAGAACATCTCCCCCAAGGTGTTTTTACTCCTGTGTCTTGTCCTGCAGAGGTATAAAAGTAACTTAGAAGTGGCTTTCTGCACAAAAACCACTAGAGGAGAAACAGCCGAGTAGCCCTTTTCCTCATCTGCGTAGCTCTTCTGTAAAACAGGCTATGCGAACATAGTGGAACACATAAACCCGCCTTATACTGAATCAGATGTTTTGGTCCATCACTATTGTCTGCTCAGACTGGCAGAAGCTCTCCAGGGTCTTAGGTAAAGGTCATTCACATCACCTATTACCTGTTCCCTTTAACTGAAGATGCTGGGGATCTGCATACCAAGCAGATGCTCTACCACTCAGCCACAGCACCTCTGTTTGAAGGGCTTCTTTGGAATAA
Organism: Gekko japonicus; assembly: GCF_001447785.1. Taxonomy (NCBI): domain Eukaryota; kingdom Metazoa; phylum Chordata; class Lepidosauria; order Squamata; family Gekkonidae; genus Gekko; species Gekko japonicus. The sequence goes on from NW_015177119.1 coordinate 129,953, forward strand.
GAGATTAAACGGAGGGCTTAACCGCCATCCCAAAGGCCCTGCTTTCTGTCTCATTAGGCAGTGGCTCACAAAGCTGGGTCTCTGTTAATAGCATACAGGATGGTTCACATGGGAGGCTGTATTCTCTACAATATTTCTCTGACGAAATCAGCCACTTGGTTGTTACACCTCCATTTTCATACCATGGATCACTGCTTGAGGCCAGCCTCCCCCAATATTGCACATGATGAAGACATGCCGTATCTGTTTACCACTTTGATCTAAAGCCAAGACTGTGCTTGCCCTTTTGACTTAAAGATGTATTTGAAAAGTATTGTGTCCCGGTAATATGTTACAACCATTCAAAATACATATACCACTTGCGTGGTGTGAAATAGTCTGCAGACTGCAAGGAGGCCTTAGCATTCACACACTTGTATTGACAGAGATGTGACAAGAGACAACATGGATCTACTGATGACACTCGGCCTTCTAGAAATTCCAGGCAGGAAGCTAAGCGCTAAAGAATGACCTGCACTAACTCACAGTAAATAAATCTTAACATGGCACCTCCCCCAGGCAAGAACACGGTCAAAGCAGAAGCTGTCTTTGGAAAATGGGGAACGTAGTGTGTTAAAAAATATATATATCCAGACCAGCATTTAGTTGCACCAAGAAACTAGCTTGGAATCAACAAAATTCCAGAGGAATAGCTCAGCTGTCTTGTTCCGGCTAACAACAAGGCTGTCACATTTTGCAGCCACATTCTTGTACTATTTTAGCAGTACAATAAACATAATCATCCTTTACTTACGTTTGCTCCTGAGTCAGACTTCTTCCACAAAAGGTCAGAAATAAGAAAATGCCCAGTAAAATCATGACTGGCCTTGTGTGGCAGGAACTGGGGGAACCAGCTTTTGATATTCTGATCCCACCAAATCTGTTTGGGGAATTTGTTGGAGAATTTATTTAACAGTTAATCATTAATAAAATTTCTGAAAAGGATTTCCTTTCCTTACAGAAAATCCTCTTTTGTCCTCCTGAACAACATTCTAGACAGACAGTTTCATTTGTATGAGTCTTTAATCTGTGAGCACTGCAGAAGAGATTGCGCAGAGAGACACTCCTTTTCCGTCCCAGGATACAAACTTTTAGGAAGTAATGTGACACCTTCCTAAAAGAGTGTTAGAAATTTGCTGTGATATGATAGCCTTACCTTTTATCCTTCTAGACTGATTCTGTGATATTGTCATTTTATATACTGTACTCTTTTGGTAATTTGTGTGTGTGTTTTTAGACTTTTTATTAATGTGTAGTGGCTCTGTGCACTTTGAGAAAGTAAGCCACCAACCAACCAACCAAATTCTTTTATATTGATACTGGAGCCTCATTTCCAGTACATTTATTTACTTATTTAAAATGTGTATCCCACCTTTTCAAAGTTCAAGACTGCATACAACTAGTCATGTAAAATAAACTTATTACAATACAGTTCAGTAAACAATTGATACAAAAATTAAGCAGTGAACAAAAGTAACAAATCTGTTAATCTTAAAGTGTTACAAGACGCCTTTTTGTTTTTATAGTATTGGATCCATTTTGCTTTGAGAAAAGAGTGAGAGAATAAGGATTTCTTTTAAGTCATCCATTATCTGTTCGTAGATTAGACTGGCTTTCAAGCCTAAAGAGCTCTTCAATTGATCCAGCAAAGAACAACTATGTGCACAAATAATAATGTGAGACAAAATCGGTATCATGACACTTCTCTAGCTCCACTGAATGTTTGAAAGTGTCTGTTCATGAGGATGAGGGGTCATTTCGTAGAAAAAGAGGTGCAGGAGCTCATTAGCATAACTCATTAGCATAACTTATTTGCATATGACACACCCCCTGACATCACCGGAAGTGTGTCAGAAGGCAACACCCACCACTCAGGCTCCACTGGACTGTTTTGGATTCCTAGCTATTGGGGGGGGGGGAGAGATGTGCAGATCTGTCCTCACAGAGGACGGATAGCTTGTACCTGAATAAAACTTGGTCATAAAGGTGCCACTGGACTGTTTTGGACTGGGGGGGCAGGGGGGGGCTCTGCAACTTACCTGGCTGCTTCTTTCTCTGACTGAGGCCTGCTGGGAGCAGGGGGTGGGGCTTGTTGCATGTGCCCACTCCCTGGCTCTTTTACTGCCGGAGCTCCGCTCCTGTGCGCTCCTGTAGGAAATGACCCCTGTCCTTGCCCAAGGCCACTAGATACAAGCATGCAGCAGAAGTAGATACACAGAGCCCTTCTGTATTTTAATATTTAGTATAATTTATTTAAGTGTTGATATGTCCAAGAGGGGCTCTGTAAATATCTGAGTTACTGTATATCTCTCATGTGTAATAGCCTAGCAATCACGTCCACAGCAAAACAGAAGTTATGCAAGATTTTGCAAGTTTAAACAAATACTGAAGCCAACATTTACGAGAAAAGCAGCTTGCAAAGAAATCTTTGCTCAGCAGATCACACACACCCTTCTCACCTGGGGATCACTTGAGGAGGACACAGCAGTCCACCCCCTCTCAAGAGAAAGGAGTCACATTTGTGGGGCACAGTGTCTGTCTGCCTGTTTCCCCCCCTTCCTCCGAGAGTTAACTATTGAGAGTTCTTTCATTGTTGGGATAGACCAGGGGTGTCAAACATAAGGCCCGGGAGCTGGAATACTGCACGGCTGGCTCTCCAGTCCACCCATATGGGTTTTCCTCTGCACCCCCCTCCCAGCCCATGGGGCTTTGCAGTGAGGATACACCAGCTCAGAGCTTACCAGCTGCTGTACTTCATGCACCCATACTTTGCCCCCAGAGCAGACTATAGGGAGCATTTCAGCTGGAGAAACTGTGTGGTGGCAAAGAGAACAACCTCCTTCCTCAGCACCACAGTCTCAATCCATATGTTCCATATGTTCCTTGGAAAGTGCTTTTCAGGATCAAACTTGCCAGTAGTTCCAGTCTTAAAATCCAGCCTTGTGCATAGTTTGAGTCTAAAGAACTTGATGAAGCTCAGGTATCCATCTCTGGAGGTAAACTGAATATGTACAACCATGCTCAGATTAAGGCCACGTAGGAAGGGGAGAGGGAATTTAACCCTTCAACTCCTGCAAGTTATTGCTAATCAAAAGCAGGCCTCTTTTTGTAAAAGAAAAGAACTGTGTCCTTAAAAAATAGTGATCCTATACAATGCTTGGTGTAGTGGTGCCCATGGGTGATATGGTGCCCATGGACAACTTTCCTAGTACCTGCCTAATATTTTTAGAAACTGGGTGGGACTAGGTGGAACTCTGCCCAGCATGACCTCTGGCCGGCTACAGAGATTTTTAAAAATTGCTTTCAGCAGCATCTCCCACTACCACAGCACAAGGTTCTTAAGTGTTTGACTGAAGGCAAGCTGTAGGTATGCAAGAAAACAATATGTTAATCACTGCTACTGCTTGAAACGTTTAAGTCAGGGGTGTCAAACTTATTTGTTATGGGGGCCGGATGTGACATACCGGTAAATGAGACCTTGTTGGGCCAAGCCATGTGTGTCATAAAATGTAATGCCAGGTAGCGGAGATATAAACTTTATAAAGGACACAAACACAAAGGGTTTTTTTAAAAATAAAAACATGCTTAAAACATTAGGACTCTTGCAATATTTTGTTTATTTAACAGTATCTCATAACTGACACCTCTTGCTCTGAATTATTGCATCAAAATGTCTGTGCTGTTGCAATCTTGAGTATGCTGTTCAGGTGTGTATCTGTAAGCTGCAAAGCTACAATGATGCAGCAGCAGCAGAACTGGAAGAAGCAGCAGAAGACAGCCAGTTTCACTGTGGGCCTGATAGAAACCCTCCAGGGGCCTAATCCGGCCCCCAAGCTGCATGTTTGACACCCCTGGTTTAAGTGTTATTATTAAGGCTATACCTATTCTCACTTCCTGACATTGTGGTTGGCTCCGCCTCCCGCAGCAGTCATTTTGGGGTTGTGCCCACTGCCCCGTTTCAAAATTCCAAAGGTGCCTGCAAGCTCAAGAAGGTTGCGGATCCCTGTCATAGCTACTTGTTTAAAAAACAAGTGATCTTGTTTAGTGTACAAAGAGGAAAACGAATCCATTAAATGTATAGTGGTCCCCTCTTTTCTAAAAATCAATAATGATATAGTACAAAAGGCATACAGGCTGCAGGACCTGAGGTTGTGCATTATTATTGCTATACCAAGTGAATTAGTGCACACACTTCTACATGCTGCAATTAAAAATTAGAAATTCCACTTAAACTAATTCTTTAAATCAGTATTTTTTTGCTGATTAGTTCATGATTTATAACCAACCTATCATCCTGTCCCTTTTTGGGTACAAAGCCTATTTGATAATGAGCTCTGATATTTGTTCTTTGACCCAGGATTTGCATTTCCTGAACACTGGATTCTGACCTTTTTATTTACAGAAATCTGGGCTTTCCAAAACTGTCTCTTTGCCAGATCCAGTGAGTAGTAGAGACAGAACAGGTAACTTAGTGTTCAGCACTCCCCCCCTTGCAATCACAACCCTGAGTTCCCTCTTAATACCAGTAAGTTGTCTCCACTCTCAATGAAAGCTGTAAACTATGTGACCAAACCATCCAATCAAGCTTGATTTGAGTTCGAGTCCAAATACCTGATTTCATAGAATCACTGCACTGGAAGGGGCCATACAGGCCATCTAGTCCAACAACACCCCGCCCCCCACCAATGCAGGATCAGCCTAGAGCATCCCTGACAAGTGTTTGTCCAGCCGCTGCTTAAAGACTGCCAGTGGGGGGGGGCTCACTACCTCCCCAGGCAGCTGATTCCACTGTTGCAGAACTCTTGCTGTAAAAAAGCTTTTCCTAAGATCTAGCCGGTACCTTCCCGCCTTTAATTTAAACCCATTATTGTGAGTCCTCTCCTCTGCTGCCAACAGGAGCAGCTCCCTGCCCTCCTCTCAGTGACAGCCCTTCAAATACTTAAAGAGAGCAATCATGTCCCCCCTCCACCTCCTGTTCTCCAGACTGAACATTCCCAAGTCCTTCAGCCTTTCCTCACAGGGCTTGGTCTCCAGGCCCCGATCATCCTCGTGGCTCTCCTCTGCACCCACTCCATTCTGTCCACATCCTGTTTGAAGTGAGGCCTCCAGAACTGCACACAATACTTTAGGTGCAGCCTGACTAGGCTTGCCAGATCCCCCAAGGGGGCGAGGAGTTGCCCACTTTAGGGCCCCCCAAAATGCCTGGACTGGGCCAACGTCCCCGGTGCGATGACGTCACCCAGAGGTGACGTCATTGCGCTGGACACATCGCTGGGGGGGGGGCGGCGCTCTAGCATTCAGCCTGAAAACTCTATGGTGTCATGCAGTTTCCCTGCTGGAAAAAGGTAAGGACCTGGCAACCTTAGGCCTGACCAACACAGTGTACAGTAGGGCTGCCAAATCCCCCCGGGGGGCGGAAATCCCCCCGCCCCAGAGGCCCATTCCCCGATGCCGGGGAATTGGGCCCCGTGGGGAACCCCGCCCCAGCGTGCACGTCACAGGGAAGTGACGTTATGACGTCGGGCACGCTGGGGGCGGGGCCACGGCCATACAAGGGAAAACTCTATGGTTTTCCCTTGTATGGTTGTAGCCCCGCCCCCAGTGTGCCCGGTGTCATGACGTCACTTTCCTGTGATGTGTATGCGGCGTAGGGTTGCCAAATCGAAAAAGCTTACCGGCAGGGGAGCATCCTGTCGCTCCGGGAGCCGGCCAGGGATGTGTGTGTGTGTGCGCGCGCTTCCGGAGCGTCACCGGAAGTGACGTCACACGCTGGGGCGGGGCGACGCCATTTGAGGGGGAATGTTAAGTCCGCACTTAACAAAGTAGTCAGAGAGTGATTTCAGCAAAAACTCAGGTTTATTCAGCTCGACAATCACCTTCTCCAACATGGTACAACTCCTCATAGCCCGAACAGCTTGTCCATTTCAGCTGCTCGGTATTTAAACATTCCAGGCTAATGTAGCTACCCCTACTGTACAATTCTCAACCTATCAGGTTGTTCGCATAATAGCCCAATCACAAACGTTCCCACCACAGACAGTTCAAATGTGATTGGACATAATACTTTCGGCGCGAATCCCAGCCGACGTCTGAAGCTTAGCATAGCTTCTCTATGGGATGATTTCACATTCATCCAAGCACATTCAGGGCAGCATCTGAATACACTACAGGGAAACTCTTTGTTTTCCCCTCAAATGGCGTCGCCCCGCCCCCAGCGTGCGACGTCACTTCCGGGTGACGCACACACGGGGGTGGGGTTTTCCCCGGGCCCCGATTCTGCGGGAGCGGGAATCGGGGCTCGAAACCGGGGGGAATTCTGCCCCCCTGGGGGGATTTGGGAACCCTAATGCGCACCGGGAGCCGCGCTGGAGTCCCCCGCCGGCAAGGTAGGTAACATTTGGCAACCCTAGTGTAGTGTGACTATGACATCTTGTGATTTGGATGTTATGCCTGTTATTTCTTGCAAAAACTTTTTGGAGCTGCTGAAACCCAGTAATACCTAATAACTAATATCTAATATCTAAAACCAGACCTTGTTCCTAAATGTGTTTGTTTGGGGGATGGGGGCACATCTTAATTTCCTAGCAGCTCTTCTTTATAACTGGTACCAGGAACTAAAATTTTAATTAACAACATTCAATTTCATACAGATTATGAACACTCTGTAATGATTCACACATTGCAAGAGGGGGCTGAAGCTGAGAAAAGACTCTGTACCAAGTTGGTTCACAGCACCAGCTTTATTTATTTCGATATTTAAAACTGCCCTCGCCCATGGAACAGGTGGTGTACATCATAAAAGTCTTGCTGCTTTAATGTGTCATTACTTTTGTGTAATTAATATTGATCATTTGCATACTGTGTTTACATTTGTAAATCATTTTGAACTATATGAAAAGGCAGGAGAATAAGATATAAATGCACTTCAACTCCCAGAAGGAGATAGATACTGCACATATGCACCTATGTCGCAAGAAAATCGAGCCTAAATTCTCATTCATAAATCTCATTCATATCAAGCCAATTCCCAGTCGAGCTGACAGGAACTTTCTATTAGGTTTGTTTCTGTTACCCCAAGTATATGACCACACCTGAAGTAGAACACCTGCTTGGCATGCAGAAGGTCCCAGGTTCAATGTCCGGGATCTCCAGTTAAAAAGATCAGGTGAAGGTGACGTGGAACACCTCAACCTGAGACTATGGAGAACTGTTACCACTCTGACTAATTAATACTGACCTTGATGGACCAGTGTTTGGATTCAATATAAGCTGTGTTACCATATTTCGAAAAGCAAAAAAGAGGACATATTTCCCGACTGACTGCTTCAAACAAAAGATCACTATGACAAATCTAATTTTAAATACCCCTACTATTTAAGCTGTGATGGTTGCTGCTAACTAGGAATATTCCTAAACTTCCAACCCCAAAAGAGGACATTTTCATTAGTTGTTGTTGTTTTTTTAAGAGCCCAAAAGAGGATGGACACTATAAAAAAAGGACATCCGGTAGTCCTAATATAAGGCAGATCCTGGTGAGCAGCTGTGTTGGTTTGAAGCAGTAGAACAAAATTTTAATTCAGTGGCACCTTTAAAACTAACAAAGTTTTATTCAGTGTATGAGCTTTCATGTGTGCATGCATTAGCATGTCACAGCCTGGGGACCTCCTACAAGATAGTGACTCAGCCCTACTCCACCTTCCTGAGTAGATATAAACTACCTGCCTACCATATTTCTTCTCACATTGACACAGAGAGTACTCCATCTGTCTGTGTTATACCTCTGAGGATGCCAGTCACAGTTCCTGACGAAACATCAGGTACTACAATGCAAAGACCACGGCTATACAGCCCGGAAAATCTACAACTAATGAACTCTGGCTGTGAAAGCCTTCGACAACAATAAAGTTTGTTAGTCTTAAAGGTGCTACTGGGCTTTCTATTATTTTACTGAATTCAGACTTTGTCCTAAAATAAGGCACTTTCGTTTGTTCACGTGTTCAGTGACAGAACCCATATGTCAAAAAAGGGATAACAGGTCAAGTCTATGCTTTGCATACAGAAGCTCCCAAGTCCATATCATGGCACCTCTAGTCAAGAAGGACCTCAGATAACATTGACAAATAACCTTCCTTCTTGCCTCAAATAACAGGCAATGTTAAGCTGGAGGGATCAGTGCGACTAAGTACTGGGCAGCTTCCTATGCTAGGTGTAATCTTCGTGGGGGCGGCGGGGCTTTAGCCCCCGCCGAAATTTTCAGGAAGGTGCTCAGCCTCCCCCGGGAGCCACCCTTGCTCCTAGCAAAGCAATGCCTCTGGCCCAGCCCCAGCCCCCCCCCCGAGGCTTTAATGCAGGGGTGTCAAACATGCGGCCCAGTGGCCAGATGAGGCCCCCCCAGACAGCTTCTATCAGGCCCACAGTGGAACTGGCTGTCTTCTGCTGCTTCTTCCAGTTCTGCTGCTGCTGCGTCATTGTAGGTTTGCAGCTTAGATACATACCTGAACAGCATACTCAGGATACTCATGTTTTTTATTTTAAGTAAAAAAAACACCTTTGTATTTGTGTCCTTTATAAAGTTTATATCTCCGCTACCTGGTATTACATTTTATGACACACATGGCTTGGCCCAACAAGGTCTCATTTATGTCAGATCCAGCCCTCATAACAAATTAGTTCAACACCCCTGCTTTAATGAACCTTTGTATGCAGTAATAACAACCTACAAAAAATACTAGAAACAGATATACCTTTTGCAACAGAACTGTTTTTATTGAACATAATACAAGAAAGATATTAAAACCAGATGTTTATTATTATACATGTTGTGACTACTGTTAGGATTCTGTGTGCTAAATAATGGAGAAAAGAAGAAACATCTTCAAAAGAAGAAATCATCTGTTAAGCTTCTAGAAAGGCTGAGATGGACAAACTGACTGCTCTTACAAGGCAAGAGAAGGTATCTTTGAAAAAACGTGGTCAAGACTCTATAAAAGGATTGAGTGGTACCTTAAATGACAGCTGTTATAACCATTAAAAAGTATATATAGAAATAGTATTAGAAATATGAGCTTTAATTATTATATAATATGCATAATATAAAGCATAGGTGCAAAAATTGTTAATGTACAAAAAAGAAAAGCGTAAACATTAATGGAATGTACTCCTGATTACTGTTTGTGTGTTCTGTATGTTTGTGTGTGTGTGTTGATGACTATGTGTTGGAAAACAAACATTACTTAGGGGAAAAAATAACAACCAACAAGGCGCTCGAATGGGCGCGAAACGAGCCGCCGCCGAAGAGCTCCTGAAGTAACCCCAAGGCGTCTGGCGCATGCGCCTCCTAGCCAGCAGCTCCTCATCCAGAAAAGATGGGGAGGGAAAGGAGGCGGGGCCCTACCGCCGACCCCGCCCCTGCTGTCGCTCTTGCTGCGAGCGGAGCAAGATGGCGCTGCCGGACTCTTAAAGGACCAGCCTTCTCCTTCTTCTAGAGCCGGCTTTTTGTTCCCCTGTTTTTAATTCTCGCTTTCCAGACCTGACGTACTGAAGGGGAGGAGGTTAACAAAAGAAGAAGGAAGAGGGTTTGGAAAAACAGTCGAGAGGGGGGGAATCGACCGAGCGACGCCACCTCGCGCTTTAGGCTGGGCCGGCCGGCCGATTGGTCTGCGCCCCGAGGGGTTGCCAAGGCGACGGGCATAAGCAAAGTGGGAGCTCGAGGCTGAGGGGGAAGCGGCCGTTTCTTCTCTTCCTCCCCCGCTTTCCCGTTCCGTTACTGTGATGGCCCAGGTGAGTGGGGAAAGAGGCTGCCTCCCCTTCAGCGCCTCCGAATAGCTCGGTCGATGCGCAGTGGAACCTCCATGTACAGGAGCAGCGTAGCTCTGGATGACAGGGGCTAGGGCGGCGGGAAGCTGTCGGGGCTGCGCTGGTGGGCTTCCTTCCTAGAAGCGCCCGGTTGGCCACGGTGGGGAACCAGCTGCTCGCTGAGACGGGCCTTTGTTCGTCTGCTGCAGGACTGCCCTTGTTTGGGTTTGACTTGGGGATCCCGGCGGGTTAGCTAGGAAGCTCGCTAGGTAACCTCTGGCTCTGGCGAAAGTCCCTCAGCCTGCCCTGGCCTCGCAGAGGACCGTTGTGAGAGTGGGAGAGAAGCATCGTTGCCTCTTTGAGCTCCCTGGAGAAAGTGCTGAATAAAACAACGACGACCCCCCCCCCCCCCGCACACATGCGCGCGCACACACACACACAGTGCTGCTTGTCAGGAGGTTTGGCGAGGGGAAGGGGGTTGATGCCTCCCACCTGCTTCAAAACAGGGAAGTGGAAGCAATCTTGTGTTCGTCCCCCCCCCCTTCCATAAGCCCGTAGATTCTCTAATATAATATGCATGTTAGCTTATGTACCAATATGTGTGAACTAAGCCTCAGTGCTTAGTACTTGTGGCCCTTTTTATACGCCCAGGGAAATGCTGATTGCCACTTCAGGGTCAGGAAGCAATCCTGGAGGTTTTTTGTCATACTCTGGCCGTGGAACACTACGGATGTGGAGGGGGAGGTATTTGTGAATTTCCTGCATTGTGCAGGGGGTTGGACTAGATGACCCTGCAGGACCCTTCCAGCTCTATGATTCTATGACTGAGTGGGAAAAGGAGGAGGAGTGCCAGGAGGAATAGAGCAGGGGGGAGAAGTGATTTCATCATCCAGTCTTTGTATTTCATTATCTAGAAGTTCCATCTTCTCATGCACTAACATTAGGGAGGGCAAAAAGCAACCAGGGACCTCTTCACTGTATTTAATGTCCAGCTGACAGCCCTACTTACTCCAGCTTCCAACTGCCATCAATGGGGCCGTTGGAAAAAGGGTAGACAGTGGCCACCACTCTACCATTGTGCTCTGGATCCAACGCAGTTGAGCATTCTTTCCCCACAGAACCTATGCATGTAGTATTTTTTTTTTCATTTGAGGGGGTGTTAGTTCCTCTGCCTATTTTGGGTGAAAAGCAGCATAAAAATATAATATCTTGCTACATGTTTGTATATCGTAATAGAGCTGTGCTTTGATGATGCTTGCAATTAAACACATTGTGTGATGGAAAGTGTTGTCAAGTCACAGCTGACTCACGGCGATCCCACAGGGTTTCAAGGCAAGAGACGTTCAGAGATGGCACATTAGCAATTTTAAATATGATTTTTAAAGATGATTAATGCTGGGTATCTAGAATAAAGCAATTAAGATGACAGCATTAAATGGGTCAGTAGGTTGTAATACATGATGGTATTCTTACTTGACAATTTCTTACCACTTTTTAACAAGGGTTAATTTACATAAATTTGAAGAATAATGAAAGATAGTTTTTAAGGATGCCTCAGGAAGTTATCTGAAGAAGTGAGCACACACAAGCTCATACCCTGCCACATATTTTGTTAGTGTTTAAGGTGCTACTGGACTCTTGCTGTTTTCTACTGCTACAGACAGACATAGCTACCCATCTTGATCTGCCTCAGGAAGAAGTCACTACTTCCTTTTGACTTGGCTTTTAGCGACATGACTGGTTGCTTTGTATGCATTGAGAGCAAAGCCTGCAGCAATAACCATGTGAACCATCAAAAGGCACAGACAATATCAAGTGTACCAAAATAGATTTCTGCCTTTTGTAACAGTCCATCTGGGATGGTTGATCATGAGTTCTGCATGTGCATGCACATGTTTTAGCAAGAGGAGAAGCTGAAACTGCTTTTAGTCATTGCAAGGAAAGAAGTACATTGTGTTTTGCATTTCATATATATATATGGGGTATGAAACAACCCCAGAACTACCTGGTCTAGATGCTTTGAGTAAGCACTTCCCTGTCTACAAACTCCTTCTAATGTGCTTGATATTTGGCTTTTATTCTATCCTTAATTTTTGCCAGAAACAAAAAAGTGGGGGGAGTAGCCTTAATGGTAGCCACTTTGAGTTGTTTATAACTGCAAAGCTAATTGGCATAATAGGTAGGCAGTTTGCTTTGCTTTTCAATATAGCTGGAGCCACCAAGATCTCCAGAGTAGCTTGCTTACTGATTCTCTCAGTTTGTTCTTTAGAGCTAAAGTGCTAGTGTCAGCTCAAGTATTTCTACACTTCAGGAAACCACAGCTTCCTGAAAGCAAGCCAAAGAGATCTACTGTCAGTAAACAAAGATGGAAGGCATGAAGCCACAGTTCTCATAGGCTGGATAGATTACATGAAGTTTCCTTGTTAATTAAAAAAAAAGCTCTGAGGGGAAAGGTCTAATGCTCTGTTGGAGAGCTTGTTTAAACAAACATGTTATAAATATCTGGATTTTTTATTTTTACATGTTTGCAGCTACTAGTATTTATGCCTTTGAAAATCTTGTGTCTACATCCTTTCAGCTTTTCATCAAGTAACATGTGGCATTCTGTGCAATGAGGAAAGGTCGACCACAAAGAGCATTGTTTGGAAAAAGGCAGATGTCTCCCTCGCGCACGCAGAGTCCAGCAAGTTTGAGCAGCAGGTCACCATCTCCACCTAGCAGACATAGAACTCCTGCTATGTATCTAGTTACAGAACAAACGTATCCAAGAGATGCAGTTGAAGAAGGTGATTTAGCAATTCCCTTCGAATATCATGATGGACAAGGTATTGTAATTAATTATAGCTGAACACATGAATTATTTTAAATAGCTACACACTGTTTATTTTTAGATGTTCTTGACATTCTTTTTTAAGAATATAGCTATTAAATTATTGCCTGTATAGGAAAAGTATTTTTAGCACAAATAAATACTAAGGGCATAATCTACCCCGGGAACATAGCTGGGAGTTCTTGAAGCAATTTTATTGATGCCTAATGGAGATCCCCCGACCCTGAATAGGTAGACTGGCAGAAGCACATATGTACCACAGACCAGTGGCCACTTCCTGGAAGAGAAGGCCATGCATTCATTTCCTGTTCTGCCATTGAACCCAGGGCTTCAGGAGGTAATTGGATTCAGAATTCATATAAAGTTTCTTCTTGTGCTCTGGGAAATAGAGGGAGTGTTTGTCCTCCTGTTCTGAGTAATTGCCAATACAGTTTGATGTGCATACCCTGGAAGACTTCACTGAACCCAGTGGCAATCTATACTCACACTGAGATATAATCTGTATACTTTTTTCAAGAATCTTTAAAATAACCATGAAATATTGTGCTTGGATTATTCGTACTGTGCTAATTCTAGTCAGATTTAGATCCTCTTTCTTGTGTTTCTATGTATATAATGCTCCTTCCCCCATTATTAACTCCAGCTGTTCCTCCTCAGCAGTAAAACTGGATGATTGCTACATTTTGTATTTCTTTTCTTATAAACCATTCCCATAATAGAAGTCAGAATATAAAAGTTGTAGAGCATGTCAATGCTGCATATCCAAAGTACTCTCTGATGCTTGATCCTGATCCATGTCTCTAAATAACATTATTTATATTAATGTTATTAGAACCTCCAGGTGTCAGCAAGCTGCCATGGTGTTCTGTGTTACTTGTATCTTTGTACAGTTGCTCACCCCCTCCCCCCTGCCTGTTCACTAGTATTTTATTCTGCTGTAATGCCTAAGCCAAACAACTGGAGGATGTATTGGGGGAGTTCGCTTCACTGCCAGCTTGTTGCTTTTAGAGCCTGGGAACTGCACCTGTGTTATGTCTGGAGATAGCCTGGTTCTCAGGGAATGAGCGCGAAACCGTTTTAGTTCACCCGCCAGCGGGAAAGTGACCCATTGGTTCTGTACCTGTTCCAAATCCCTTTATTATGCTTGCCCTAACCGTTTGTAGTCAGTTCTAACAAAGAACGTGTTTGAGTGTCTTTCCAACGCTTTGAAATAAATTTTGCTTTTCTTTAAAACGTGGATTTATTCTCGATGCTTGGGATCCCAACATATTGTTAGAACTCTCATCGTTCCTGTCGTCCCGAGTCTGGCGAGATCATGAGCGGGATAGAGGGAACCACACCTAACACGGAGGGGGACGCGGGATCGGTCCCAACGACCTCCACAACGTTCATCACCACGACGGCCGCATCTTCGTTGGGTGCGGTGGGGGGAACGATTCCCCGGCTACCTGCATACTTGTCTTGGCCGCCTCCGACCCCTTCGCAATGGGGCCCGCGGCAGACACCAATGCAGGAGGATTGGACTTTGTATAATGCCAAGGGCACCAGGGAGGTTTAATAGGTGGGTGCGGTGGGGGGAACGATCCCCCGGTTACCTGCATACTTGTCCTGGCCGCCTCCGACCCCTTCGCAATGGGGCCCGCGGCAGACACCAATGCAGGAGGATTGGACTATGTATAATGCCAAGGGCACAAGGGAGGTTTATTCCCGCCGTGGCAGTGGAC
>NW_015177119.1:148324-148599 GCF_001447785.1 Gekko japonicus
AAGTTCTGGAGGGAACTCCTGTCTCTGATGGGTGTGGAACAGGGCCTCAGTAGCGCATACCATCCAGAGACCGACGGACAAACCGAAAGGGTTAATCAAACACTTGAACAATATCTTCGTTGTTTTACTAACTACCAACAAACTGATTGGTGTGACTTGTTGCCTCTTGCTGAATATTGTTATAACAATACATTGCATAGTTCTACTGGAATGTCCCCGTACAAAGCTGTCTCTGGTTATGATAGCCCCCCTCTTCCTTTTTTGGGGGATACTGT